>NC_081413.1:282683439-282993082 GCF_030272615.1 Cryptomeria japonica
AATCTTATTACATGCAAAACATTTAAAAGGTGCTTTTCCTTCATACTTACTTCCTACTGGTCCTTTAGGTACTCTTCTAGCAAATAGTGCTTCAAGTTGCTCAAACTCATCATCTTCTCTCTTCATATCTTCTAATTCCTTTGCATACAAATATTTCTAGTCTTGCTTACTAGTTGTAGATGTAGTTGCGTGAAAAGAAGGTTCAGTCTTCACAGCTCTTGAAGGTCCAAATTCTCAAGCTCAAAAGCAGATAGTTTCCCAACCAAAGTATCTCTATTGACAGATGTATTAGCCATTGTTCTCAACTCATTAATAGAAGTAGCCTTCATTTTGTAAGCCAGTGGTAGAGCTCTCAAGACTTTAGAAACTATTTCATCTTCACTCAGAGTTCCACCACAACATTGAATTACCATAACAATCTCATTTACCCTTTCCATCAATGCAGTAATCTTTTCACCTTCTTCCATCTTCAGATTTTATATCTCACCCAGTAACCATCAAGTTTAGCAATCTTCACTATAGGGTCACCTTCATTAAGAGTCTCCAACTTATCCCATATAGCCTTTCCAGATGATTTGTCGGTTAATCCCATTATTTATTGATCAGAAAGTGCACACAAGGGGGCTTATCTTGCTCTACAATCATTCATAAGCTCCTTGTCCAGGTTTGTTGGAGGAGGATTGTCAGATCCCGAATTATAGGATGTGACACTATTCTATGTGATCTCCCAAATCTCCTTGCCAAGACATCTTAGATGATTTTCCATCTGAATCTTCCATTCTATGTAATTTGTTCCATCAAGCCTCGAAATATCCCTTCGAAAGATAGCTCCAGAAGAACTGGATGAACTTGAACTCTTAGATGCCATAGGATCTTCCTCAAGTGGTTAAGCTTTCTACATAGAGGATCAAGGCTTTGATACCAATTGTTAGACAGTTCAAATAACCGGAAGACAACTGAGAGGGGGGGTCAATCAGTTGTCATAGATTATTGGAAATATTATAAATTTAAACTTTAATACTAGAACCCAAAACATTAATACCAAAATAATAGATAAACCAATTAAGCATAGACAATAATCACAGAATAAACACCATCCACATGAAACCAAGATTTGTACATGGAAAACCTGGTAAAGGGAAAAACCATGGTGGGAAGCCTACCCACAGTCAGATAATACTTCTGTAGTAAGTATATTAATTACAATTGAGGGGCCTGCACTTGTAGGAAGGTCAACAGTCTAGAGCACACTTCTCATCACAAAAGGAGCCTCACTAACTACATATAAATCTAGACTACAATCTGAAGAAGTTTTGAACTACAAAAGATAGCATCTCCTATGCCTGAGTACAGTTTCAGTTAAGCTCAGTACCAGAGGATGAAATCCTCTTAAATAAACCCAATTCGATCTCTAATGATTGACCAACTCCTCTACCTGAATGATATTACATTATTCACACATTACATTCCCTAACCATGACCTCTAACAATAACCATGATGATCTACAATGAGATCTTACATCTATATATACAAACCTTCGACCATAAACAATTAGGTCGGCCACCAGATAATAAACCAATTACATAAATATAAACCATGTCAGCCTTAGACCAAACAAATAATATTTAACACATAAGACATCACATAAATACATCGATAGGTCCAATCAACATGCTACATTAAAGTTGGTTCTAACCTACATCAATCGGGACCCAATATAGGTCCACATGCTTCAGTAATGATCTCCAATCTCCAAGTCTCAAACATGATCACCAATAGCATCCTGAAACTCCACTAGAAGATGCACCAACACCACATGAAATTCATCAAAGATCTCCACCAAAAGATCTTGCGGTGAAACCCTTGCTAGAACCAGAAACCAAGCTTCTAAGTAAACAAGATAACATCCGATCACCAGACCAAAACCAACTGACCAAATATGAACATGAGTATCATGAACAAGCCAATTCCATCACCAAACTATACTGGAGCCTACCAGATCATGTTGGATTCAAGTTAACCAAAAACTACTCAACCTACTAAGACCAGAAGGGTGTCAGTGAAGCATCCAAATAGCTAGTGTTGGCATCAATGACAAAACATCAATGCAATGCATAATTAATTCCACCAAATGGCCAACACTACCGGGATCTATCAGATCCCTTTTGTAGCTTGTGGAGCCCTAAACATTGATTTTGATGTTCCTTGGCATGTGGCCGACCTTCCCTTTGATCTACACTTCATCCTTTGGATTTTTTGGAGGAATTTGTTTCGCAGAGGTTGACCTTGTTGTTTTACACGTTAGGTCTTGTTCTTCAACATTTAATCCCTTTTTGGGCTGATCAAATCCCCTTGGATCATATAAATCATTGTAATTGAGCATTAGAATGCAGATAAGTTAAGATATAAAATATAGAAGATAGATCTTAAGATTTGAGGTCCCGGTTGTGACATGTTCTGTAATTAAGCATGTTTTAGCAGGCCAGTGAGCCGGTTTTTGTTACCCGGTTCATTATCGATTGATTGTAAATAGTTTTTCATGATATAATTCACTCAGTTTTGCATCTCCTCCATCATATCCTTGTGTTTACATTGTGTTTACTCTTTCTTACTAGTCTGGTTTGATCTCTTTGAGGTCCCTCCCAACATGACAGTTCAGGAAGCTGCTAGAACCATGATGATTGAAGGAAATGTTTCGCATATCTATTAGAGAGAAGTTGTGAGTATTGTTGTATACACTAGAATTTTTGGTAGTAAATGCTATATCAGAAGAGATGAAGATCTAGGGAAGTTTGATGCTAGATGTGATGAAGGAATCTTTCTTAATTATTCTACTAAGAGAAAAGCTTACCACTACTATAATAAGAGATTGAGAAAGATAGTTGAAAGTGCTAATGTGAAAGTGGATGAAGGAAATGAGTATCATCCTAGATACTCTAGATATGATTCAGAAGATTAGATTGTTAGTGCATATAAAGGAAAGAAAGTGCCAACCCAAAATAATGTTTAGATTGCTCCGAAAAAGCTTGAGAATGAAGGAGAAGCAAGTGCAGAAGAAAGAGTTCAAGAGTTTGAAAATCATGAAAATCCTAAGACTCCCAAGTATGTAAGGTTAAATCATTTAGAGAATTAGGTTATAGGTGATAAGAATAAAGGTGTGATGACTAGGAGAAGAGTTGTTGAAAAGTATTGCTTGATTTCTAAAATTGAACCTAAAGATGTTGATGAAGCATATAAAGATGAAAATTGGGTTAAAGCTATGGAAGAAGAGTTGAATCAGATTGAAAAGAATAATACATGGATCTTAGTTCCCAAACCCAAGGATAAGAATATAATTGGAACTAAATGGGTGTTTCAGAATAAGTTGAATGAGCAAGGTGAAGTTGTTAGAAATAAAGCAAGACTTGTTTGTAAAGGTTACTCTCAAATAAAAGGATTGATTTTGAGGAGACTTTTGCTTCGGTAGCTAGAATTGAAGTTGTTAGATTATTTATTGCTTATGTTTTTTATTACGGGATAAACAGGTTTTGAAGGGACCTGAAACCCTTTACAAAATATTATTAAAGATAGATCAAATAGAGTCCAGTCATAACAAAATTATAGCAAAAACAACCACACAGGACTGAGAGACAGCATAAGACAAAAAAAAGATTGCTTTGCCCATAAAAATAGCTAAAGGTGTTAGCATTTTCACAAAAGGAGATTGTTAGCATCTCAGTAAGTTTGTTGGTATGAGGATATTGAGAAGGTTGTTGGAGATTGTTGATATAATTGAGAAAAGATGATTACTATCTTAATAATATTATTTTGTCATTAATGTCAAGCAATTGATTTTCTGATTCAGTATGATGTTGCCATATCTTAATGAGTATGTTTTGATAAGTATAAAGATGTCGATAAGAGACATAGAATGAATGTGAAAATAAAAGGGGAATAATAAATTATTCAATGGGCAATTATTACCGAGTTTAGATAGTGATGAGATTATGTTGTTTTGATTGTTTTGATATCCTATATATGAGTATTCAAAGACTGAACAAGAAGGAGAAAAGATTTCAAGGTATAGAATTAGTTAAGGCTTGATATTGTTCTATGTTACCGAGCAAGATGCTAGTCGGTAAACCCTAAGGTTATCACTATCAGTTAAAGAAGGCAGAATATCTACCGAGTGAAGTTCAGTATTTACCTAGTAACAACCGAGTAATAACAGAATGCATTGGATGGATAAATACATTATTAAATGTAGAATACCAATGAGCTAGAGTTGATCAGATGATTGATATGTCGTACAAGAAGTTTGTTGAGGATAGACGACATCGAAAATACAAGAGATAGATCTACAGTGCAGATTGAACAAGCATAACCTAGCACAAGTTCCAAGGTGAGGTAAAACATTTTCAGATCAAAGGATACAATGAACCTAGTCACATTTTAAGATCTGATGGCTAAGATTGATCATGGGAAATGTGATCAAGGAGATTAAGCGGTTAGGTATCGCTCATAAATAAGAAACTGTTGACGAACAATGCATGCGGGGAAAATAGAAGAAAAGTGACACGACAGTAGTGATCACCGAGCATAGAAGATTGAAGATCTGATTGAAGAATAGATTGAGAAGCCCAGCAAGAAGCAAGATAAGTCTTATGACAAGATTGTTTTGAGCATATAGAATCTGCTTTAGCATTTCAGATGTGAAGTTGTAGATATATTTTATTACTGTTATTTATTTTGTAAGTGATAGGAAATCTCTTAACCGAGTGGACTTAACAGTCTTATTTGTAAACCCTCTAGCAAGGTAACATTCTAAATGAGTGTTTGAAATCCTTTGACAAAGGTCACTTCTAACAAAGTGCAAGACTCTAACAAGTCTGAGGAAAATCCCTTAACCGGGTCACATCTAGCAATGTTTTTTTGTAATCTGTAACTGGATTAGCTTTTAACCGAGCATACTCTAGAAGGGTATATTTCTTAGTGGGTCCGAAATCCCATAGTGGTTTTTCCCTATTTGGGTTTCCACGTTAAATCTAGTGTTAAATGTGTTATGATGTTTTAAGTGTATCTGTTTATGAGTATTGAATGATTTACAGTCATAGTTGCATATCAGTAAAGGCTACCAAGGTTGAATCTGGTGAATATATTGTATTGTGAAGTTTTTATGATTCACCCCCCCCCCTCTCATCTTAACTAACAATTGGTATTAGAGATTTGGACTCTCGAAGAAAAGTTTAAAGGTACTTGAGGCAAGATCTAAAGATGTATAAAAGGGATGCACCAAAGCTGAACAAGTCAAGTTTCTCCACATGGCAGAAAAGGCTGAAGCTGCATTTATCAGGATTTGGAGAATATGCAACATATTATCTAGAAAATGATTACATAGCACCTAGCACCAACCCAATGACAATGGAAGAGATAAAGGCAAAGCAAGAACATATTCAAGCTATGATTGAAATAACATATGCATTAACTAACTCAGAGTTTAATGATCTAGAAGCTGATATCTATGTATGGTGGTGATGAACATGTTCAGAGAGAAAAAAAGTAGACAGTCTAAGAGGTCAACTTGAATCCATGAGAATGAATGAAGGTGAGAACATAACCCAATATAGTACAAGGTTAAAGGAAACTGTCAATCAAATCAAAGGAGCAGGAGGAACTATTGAAGAAAAGGATGTAACAAGTAAGTTGCTTAGAACACTTCTACTTGCTTATGCCATTCGAGTCTTTGCAATCAATGAATTAAGGTCTATGCTAAACATGTTAGTCTCTTTGGATGCTACTATCGGTAAGCTACATACATTTGAGTTAAGTAATTTTGATAACAGTGGGTCCTCGGTAAATAAAGTTGAATCTGCACTCAGTTCTTTTCATATTGGTGAATCTGATGATTACAATGATAGAATGTATAAGTATACTGAAGGAATCACAGTGGAGCAAGTGAAAGATTTCACAAAAACATGGAAGAGGTACACAAACTATATGAAGAAATCAGAAAGCAAGAAGAGTTTGAAGCATTATTAGCCAGAATGTTACCAAGAGGTAAAGGTAAGTATAAAGGAAAGTTACCTTTAAAATGTTTTAACTGTGATAGAATAGGACATATGGCTTCTAACTATCCTGACAAAGAATCTAGTGAAAAGAGAGAATACTGAGATGACAGACAAAAAGACAACCAATACAGAGGACACCGAGACTTCAGAAGGAAAGATAGAAAGACATGCCTAGTAGCTGATGAGGAAACCAACGATGATAAATCTTATGGGACTGATACAGAGGAAGTTGTTTATGTGGCTATCAAAGATGGATCAGATGAAGAAAGGTATGAAGAAAAAGCCCTAATATCTCACATAAATAAAAATAATTCTTGGATCATAGATAGTGGATGCTCACATCACATGACAGGTGATAAACACAAGTTTGTTAAATTAGAAGACTATGATGGAGGATATGTAAGATTTGGTAATGATGCACCATGTCCAATGAAAGGTAAAGGATCTATAACACTTCTTAACAATGCTAAATGTGATGATGTATACTGGGTTGAAGGTTTGAAATACAATTTTTTGAGTGTAGCATAGCTAAACAATACAGAATACCGAATAGAATTCCAGAAGGCATGTGTCAAAGTTCATGACAAACATGGAAAGCTGGCTACTACCAGGACACAAACAAAAGATAATACATTTCATCTTGACTCAACTCAGAACAATTGTCTGTATGCTAAACTAGAAGATACCTGGTTATGGCATAAAAGGTTTTGTCATGTAAATTTTGATAACCTGATCAAAATAAGTAAGAAGCACCGAATAAGAGGTATACCGAGCCTTGAAAAACCTAAGAATGCAATATGTCAAGGATGTCAGATGGGTAAGATGACAAATTCAAGCTTTATAAGTAAGTCCTACACTTCTAAAGGAATTTTAAATCTAGTCCACATAGATCTTTGGGGTCCTATGAAAGTTCAAAGTTATTATGGAGATAAATACTTCATATTATTTGTGGATGATTACTCAAGAATGATGTTAGTTATGTTTTTAAAACAAAAATTAGAAGCCTTTCAAATGTTCAAATGGTATAAGGCTAGAGTTGAAAAAGAAACAGGAAGACAGTTGAAATGTCTAAGATCTGATAGAGGAGGAGAATTCATTTCTGAAGAAATTAACCTATTTTGCAATGATCATGGTATAAAGAGACAAGTGTCAGCACCGAGAACACCTCAACAAAATGGGATAGCTGAAAGAAGAAACAGATCAATAGTAGATTGTGCCAGAACCCTGATGATAGAAAAGAGGGTACCTCAAACATTTTGGAGAGAAGCAATCAGCACTGTAGTTTACACCCTGAACCGAGTACAAATAAAGAAAGGAACTTTGAAGACACCATATGAAATCTGGTATGATAAGAAATCTAATGTAAGTTGTTTTAAAATATTTGGAAGTAGATGTTATGTTCACAAAGATGATAGAAATGGAAAGTTTGATCAGAAAAGTGAGGAAGGAACATTTCTTGGCTATTCTTCTAGAAGTAAAACATTTAAATGTCTAATCAAATCATCTAACAAAATAGTAGAAAGTGCAAATGTGAAAATTGATGAATTTGCAAAAAGAAATGATGAAGGAAATTCCAAAGAACCAGAAAATTATGAACAATTTGTTTATTTTCAACCAAGAAATCCTACTGAGAAAGTTGATGAAGAAAATGAAGAAAATACTCAGTTACCAAGTGATGAAGAAGATCAAACAGAGCACACCGAGCCCATATTAGCCAAGTATGTCAAAAGAAATCATGCATCAAGTCAGATTATATGAGAAAAGGATGATCCAATGATGACAAGGAACAAACTGAGACAAAACACATGTCTAATATCTGAATTTGAACTGGGGATAGTAAAAAGGCATTTAGTAATGAAGATTGGATAAATGCAATGACAGAAGAAATTGAACAAATCAAGAAGAACGAAACATGGAGACTGGTCCCAAGACCAAAAGAAAAAAATGTAATCGATACAAAGTGGATTTTTAGAAACAAACTAAATGAAAAAGGAGAGGTCATTTAGAATAAAGCAAGACTAGTTTGCAAAGGATATGCTCAAGAAGAAGGAATTGATTATGGTGAGACTTTTGCACCTGTGGCAAGACTTGAAGGAGTGAGAACATTATTAGCATATGCTGCTTACAAAAATTTCAAGGTATATCAAATGGATGTTAAATCTGCATTTTTTAATGGTATACTAGAAGAAGAAGTTTATATTGAACAACCTGAAGGATTTATTGAAGACGAGAATAAAGATTAGGTATGTAAGCTGAACAAAGCATTATATGGTTTAAAGCAAGCACCTAGAGCATGGTATGAAAGACTACACTCTTATTTGATCAAGATTGGATTTATAAGGATAGGTGAAAACAACATGTATATGAAAAATGATGAAAACAATGGTATACTACTTTCAGCCATATTTGTTGATGATATTATTTTTTGTGGAAATGACTCCTTATGCAAGAACTTTGGAAATGAAATGTGTAAAGAATTTGAGATGTCATTAATTGGTGAAATAAAGTATTTTATAGGTTTACAGATACTACAAATGAAAAATGAGATTTTCATTACTCAATCCAAGTATATAAAGGAAATTTTGAAGAAATTTGGAATGGAAGATTCTAAACTTGTAAGTACTCCTATGACTACCAATTGTAAACTATCAAAGAGTGATGAATCTACATCTATTGATGAGACACTTTATCGATCTATGATTGGAAAGTTGCAATATGTGGTTCACAACAGGCCAGATATAGCACATGCAATAGGTATAGTTGCAAGATTTTCTGCGGATCCCAAAGAAACTCATTTGATAGCAATCAAGAGAATTTTCAGATACCTGAGAGGCACTGAAGATTATGGATTATTATATCAAAAGAGAAAAAAAATTGACTTAAAAGTCTATACTAATGTTGATTGGGCAGGAAACATTGATGAAAGGAAAAGCACAAGCGGTGGAGCTTTCTTTTTGGGAGATAGACTAGTAAGTTGGCTTAGCAAGAAACAAGGATGCATTTTACAGTCAACAAATGAAGCTGAATATGTCATTGTAGCATTGAATTGTACCAATATAGCATGGACCAAACAACTGTTGGAAGGTATGAATGAGAAAGTTACCGAGCCAATAACTATATTCTGTGATAATACTAGTGCCATTAACATTTCAAAGAATTTGGTAATGCACTCTAAGACAAAGCATATCTCTATAAAGTATCATTATCTCAGAGAAGAAGTTCAAGAGAAGAAAGTTGTGCTGGAATATATCAATTCAAAGGAACAAATAGCAGATATTTTCACAAAGCCATTGCCAAGGGACACTTTTGAGTATCTCAGAAGTCAATTAGGGGTCCTAACCCTATCTAGTACTCATTGACAGAGTTCAGTGAAAGCATCAATTCTATGAATCTAAAGGATAACTATTTATGAGTTGATGTTGCTTTACACACTTTAGGAGGTTGCCTAAAGTTGTACAGGAAAAAGTGGTTGAAGACAAAGATGCTCTAACCGTGACTGAGACTGCAAGGAAATTACTTCACAAAGGAAGAAATCATGAATTAGTTTTTCTTTTTGGCATTTTTGTCAAAAGGGGAGAAGACTAATTTATAAGGAACTAACAGAAAAAGCTAGGAGAAGACTAATGACTGGGGGAGGATTCCAAAAAAAATTAGAGAAGTTTAAACAGCAATCTGAATCCGAATCAATTGAAATAAATCATGTTGGTATTGCCATTAAAGTTGGTTTTGCCATCAATGCCAAAGGGGGAGATTGTTAGCATCTCAGTAAGTTTGTTGGTATGAGGATACTGAGAAGGTTGTTGGAGATTGCTGATATAATTGAGAAAGGATTATTACTATCTTAATAATATTATTTTGTCATTAATGTCAAGCAATTGATTTTCTGATTCAGTATGATGTTGTCATATCTTAATGAGTATGTTTTGATAAGTATAAAGATGTCGATAAGAGACACAGAATGAATGTGAAAATAAAAGGGGAATAATAAGTTATTCAATGGGCAACTATTACCGAGTTTAGACAGTGATGAGATTATGTTGTTTTGATTGTTTTGATATCCTATATATGAGTATTCAAAGACTGAACAAGAAGGAGAAAAGATTTCAAGCTATAGAATTAGTTAAGGCTTGATACTGTTCTATGTTACCGAGCAAGATGCTAGTCGGTAAACCCTAAGGTTATCACTATTAGTTAAAGAAGGCAGAATATCTACTGAGTGAAGTTCAGTATTTACCAAGTAACAACTGAGTAATAACACAATGCATTGGATGGATAAATACATTATTAAATGTAGAATACCAATGAGCTAGAGTTGATCAGATGATTGGTATGTCGTGCAAGAAGTTTGTTGAGGATCGACGACATCGAAAATACAAGAGATAGATCTATAGTGCAGATTGAATGGTCATAACCTAGCACAAGTTCCAAGGTGAGGTAAAATGTTTTTAGATTGAAGGATACAATGAACCTAGTCACGTTTTAAGATCTGATGGCTAAGATTGATCATGGGAAATGTGATCAAGGAGATTAAGCGGTTAGGTATTGTTCATAAATAAGAAACTGTTGATGAATAATACATGCGAGCAAAATAGAAGAAAAGTGACATGACAGTAGTGATCACCGAGCACAGAAGATTGAAGATCTGATTGAAGAATAGATTGAGAAAACTAGCAAGAAGCAGGAGAAGTCTTATGACAAGATTTTTTTGAGCATATAGAATCTTCTTTAGCATTTCAGATGTGAAGTTGCAGATATATTTTATTACTATTATTTATTGTGTAAGTGACAGGAAATCTCTTAATCGAGTGGACTTAATAGTCTTATTTGTAAATCCTCTAGCAAGGTAACATTCTAAATGAGTGTTTGAAATCCTTTGACAAAGGTCACTTCTAACAAAGTGCAAGACTCTAACAAGTCTGAGGGAAATCCCTTAACTAGGTCACACCTAGCAATGTGTTTTTGTAATATGTAACTGGATTAGCTTTTAACCGAGCATACTCTAGAAGGGTATATTTCTTAGTGGGTCTGAAATCCCACAATGGTTTTTCCCTATTTGGGTTTTCCCGTTAATTCTGGTGTTAAATTTGTAATGATGTTTTAAGTGTATCTATTTATGAGTATTGAATGATTTACAATCATAGTTGCATATCAGTAAAGGCTATTGAGGTTGAATCTGGTGAATATATTGTATTGTGAAGTTTTTATGATTCACCCCCCCCCCCTCTCATCTTAACTAACAAAAGGCCAGCAAAATTACAACACAGAACTAGCAACAAAAAAAGATTAACCTATATTTTTAAGGTTCTCCTCAACATCAGCACTAAGCTAGTGCATCTTCTTGGTGGCATTCTTCAAGTCTAGAATGTCCTGAGGCAGCTTAATGGCTTTCTTCTTCATACTGGCATGAGTGTGCTTTCCTAGAGGACCTAAATCATAAGCACCAACAACCATTTCCTTATCCATGTCCACAAAAACCCTGTCCATGTTAGATTTCTCTAGCTTGCTGACCATGGTAGACATAATGTTTGCAGAAGCCTTCACAATGTTCTGACTAGTTTCCATAATTCCCCTAAGGGTAGTCTCACACTTTACAATTTTTGCCTCCATATCCACAACGTTTTTATCAGATATTTCCTTAACACATTGAGTAGCTTCCATATTCTTGTCCAAACAACTTGTCATCACCTGTTTTTCACTTTCAGACCACAAAACACTAGCCGAAGTACCCTCAATCATCTCTTTACCAGCATTGACAGGGTAAGCTCTCACTTTACTATGCAGAAAATCTTTACCATTAGCCTACATTACTTCCATCTTAGAAGATAAAGACTGCTTCTTAAGATTGATGTTTTTGATTTCATAGAATACCCATCTAAAAAGATGAAAAACCTCCAAAGAGCAATTTTTAGCGATATTAAGCACATCAAATGGTATCTCCTATTTAGGATGAAAATGCAGAGGGGAAAAATCCACTAAATCCTAAGAATTCTGCTCTGAGACATGAGAGGAAGATGACACCTCAACATTTTGAGTTTGGTCCATGGAATCCTAGTCGTCAGAGCTATCAAAAACCTTCAAAGTGGCTTTTTAAGATTTACCCTTAGGGCGTTTACTCGAGCCTTCCCCACTAGCACTAGGGGAACCCATACTCACACCTGCATCAACCATCTTTCCCCCAGTTTTGGCCTTTTTTGCTAGAATGAGGGGCATAATCCCCATCATCACTATCAGTTTCCCATCCTTCTGACTCTTATTCCTCACTACCATCAATATTTTCATAAGAAACAAGGAATAGCTTATTGGGGTTTTTAGAAGCCTTAGCTTTCAAATGCTTTCAAATGCTCAAAAATCAGAGCAATTAAACCTTGGTGTAAAATAGGATTAACATGGGCGTTTTCCTTGAAATCGGCAATACTTGCATTCAAAGAAGACAACAAATAAAATGGGAATGACATTTTCTCATTATGACGGAAATGATTAAGGAGGACAAAGTGATACCTATAAATTTTAGTGAACCTATCGTCCAGAGTGAAGAACTCCAGAATCACCTTCAAAAGCCCTCACCATATGGCTTTAATCTTCTTTAGCTCAAAATAGGTCTTATTAGCTTTCGCCAGGCGTTCACGTTCCTTCTCCTTCTTGGGAAATCTCTTCACGGGATTACATTTGACATACATGTTGTTGGCAATTGACACTCATTGGATTCATATGTTGTCATTCATGACAACATGGCAACATGCTAACTTGGCAACAAGATTCATAAGGAAGCATAGACCAGCATACATCGATATTAGGAGGCATTCACTGGCAGACACTGGCATTGGAGAATCCAGGGTTACACTGGCACCGACACCGACACTGACATCCAACACTTCAATGAAGCCGACATTAGGCTTGGACCCCAAGGAATTTTTATCTGTAAAATCATTTTGTAATTATTGTATAAGGCCGACATTGTATATCTTTTGTAATGCATTGTAATCTGACATAAGGCATATTGTTTGTGAAGGGTATATAGGTCAATTTGTTAAGGACATTATAGATATAGATGAGATATATTGTAATAAGGATATAGGAGACTGTGTAATGCAAAGTATATGTATGTAGATCATTTGTATGTGAATGTTATATCATGCAATGATCTATAGATAGTTTGGAAAGAATTCGTGGAGGAGAGGAGATATTGGTAGAAGTGTTCAGGGTTTATAGACTGGTATAGAGCGAAACTATAACCGGAACTCTTTTTGGAATAGCAGATGCATTTTGTGAGTTCATTATTACTATTTTATTTCAACAAAAGCTTGTAGTTAGTGAGACTATTTTGTGATGAGCAGTGGGCTCTAGGCAGTGTGCCTTCCTCCATGTCCAGGCCCCCATTTTATGTAATATCTTTCATATGGCCAGTGAACTGTATTGTGGGTCACAAATCCCACCATGGTTTTTCCTCTTTGAGGTTTTCCACGTATAACTTATGTTTGTTATGGTGCTCATTTATGTGGATGGTTTATTTGCTTCAAGTTATATATTTCTTCATTTACTAGTTGTAAAGCGGAAAAATCACGATCGAACCCTAGTTGCTCTCCCCTCTTCCAACTCCAAGGAGAGAGAAGGGAGGTTCACTAGGATTCGATGGTTTTCACTTAGGAGGGAGACTTTACATTCAAAAGAGGGGTTGAAACCCACAAGATCCAATCCCACGCAATGCAAGATTGGCTGCTAAATGAGTTTCAAGGGTTAAGAAAGCAAGGCTACCCTCTTTTGTAAAGAATGTGCATAGGGGAATTAAGCTAGGAATGCATAGAAAGTGACAAAGATTCGCTTATAAATTGAGATAGGAATATAGTATGAAGTTGCGGACCTGGAATTAGCAGTAAAATGTCGATACGGTGCTGTCCTGCAAATTTGAGCAAAAGTTGTCGAGATGATGGCGCCCGGCGCCACGGTCCTCCGAAAAATCCGCGAAACGAAGGGGGATCTGTTCGTCTCTGCACAAGGATTCCAGATCTTCAATTTCAGTCACGTACCTACAACCTACACATAGAAAAGTGAAGACGATTGGGGGGTTAGGGATTAGGGGTTTGCCTTTAGGTCAAACCCTGGTTTTGGAATTAACCAAGAAATGAGCAAGAGCTGTAAATGTAAATGACTGTAAAACAGGTACTAATACCTTGTTCTAAGGATGTTTGTATCCTTATGTGCGAAGGTTTAGATGTTGTATGTTGTATTTTGTAGTAGTATGTGATCTCCTCTTCAATGGTTGAATCCTTGTCTTGAATGCAACACTTAGCCTTGAATGGAGACTTAGAAGGAATGCTTGAATGCTTGAATGCTTGAGTATAGTTTCCACACTTTGTACACATATCCTCTTCATATGCCAAATGAGAGAGAAAAATGTAGTTTATATACTTGTCAATTAGGGCTGATAGATTGATTTTCCCGACCTTAGGCCGACCAGGAAAGTTAATTTCCAAATTGCAATCAAAAAGACCCGAGACCCCTTAGGAGACCAGGCCCAAAATAGGACCTAGGGACCAGGGCGCTGGGCGCCATGGTCCTGGGGACCAGGGCGCTGGGCGCCATGGTCCTGGGGACCAGGGCGCTGGGTGCCCTGGTCCTAAGGGACCAGGGCGCTGGGCGCTCTGGTCCCACCTCCCGGGACAGCAGGGTGCAAGGAGGTTCAGGCCAGGGTACTTGAAAAATGCATTTTTTGGTGTCGTGAGCAAGTTTCGGGGTCTCCATTCAGGTTACGTATTGAGTCACCATCGTGAAGACTGAAATGCAGTCAAAATTGCAAGTGTCGCAATTTTAGGACGCTACATTTAGCCCCCACTTTAGCGGGAGTATGTATGCTCATACTTCCGGTAAAGTACAAGGAAACAACATTGAAAAACTTTCACCACGTCAAGGAGGCAAGACACACCAAGCCCCCAATGGACTAAGGATCTTACGACTTCGATTGACAAAGTAAAAGGGAAGATCATGAGGGAGAACCATGACTGTCAGTAGTAAGGTTCCCTCACTATGAGTCATGCAAGAAAGATATCAAGAATTTTCAAGGCAAAGCTAAATTTGCCAAGAAATTCTCAAGTATCTTGAAAAGATATGAACGGGATGTATGCCCCCCTACGTTAAAGCGATCACACATGCCTCACCGGGGGTGATTGTTTTAAGGTAGTGATACATATAAGAATGAGAAGGGAAAGGAGCACGTTATCGCAAGGATTTAGCCCCCAAGTGTGAGATAAGCCCAAGGATAATAGACACAAAACACAAAGCACGAGGTGACTTCGCTTTCCTTGGGGTCAGTATGCTGTATGATAAGTCATGTATATATCATATGTATGTATGCATAATTGTTCTTCATTCCCCAATCAAGGAAGGTTACCTAGAAGAAGGGAACACATGTGTCTTTTGAGTCAACATGAGAGAGATCGAGAGATCTCAATGCTTTGCATCGTCCTCAAGTAGACAACACTAAGGACAACAAATAGAAGAATGAGAATAACATATAGAAGAAGTAACACAAGAGAGGAGGAGAGAATCTGCTATGCTAATGTAACTAGTCTAGCACGTCATCTACCCCCCGATCTTGCTGATCAATGTTTCGGGAAGGCAGGGAACACGCTAGAGGAGGAACATTCAACGCGGCAGATGGAGCTATCACAAGATCCAAACAAGGGCTATGTTCATGTTCCGAGCCACATTGTTCTTGTCTAGGAGCTAGGATAAGTGCTTTAGAAAATTCATTAGATAAATGGTTATCAACATCAACAAGTTCATATTCACTATCAGAAGCAAGAGAAGTAATATTTTCATCATGAATAACATTTTCATCTATATCATCATCAAGATTTATAAAAATAGGATCTTTAACTCGCACAGGATCAAGACCATCATGCATCTTATGTTTAGGAGATTTAGGCTCAATGTCCGGCTAAGGAGAAAATGGAATAATGCTCGTTGAAGGTGTTTTTGGAGATGGCAAAGTTTGAGAAGCAGCTACTTGAGCCCTAAGACGACGCTTTCGTCGGCGTTCACATGCAGAATGATTTCGTCTAGTCTTAGTAGGAAGTGAAGAAGATTGAGGAGGAGGAATGTTCTCATCCCTATCACTTGGGTGTTTAGGTTGTGGTCTCTTAGGCTGGATAATAGGAGAAGAAGAAGCTCTCTTCTCTCTATAAAAGGAAGGAGGAGGAACTGCTCCATATAAAGGAGGAATTTTTGGTTTAGGAAGGAGACCAAGTCCATCATGACGAAGAGGTATAGGTCTACTTGTAGGAAGTTTATTAGACATAGACATAGTCACATCCATAGGGATGAGTTGGGAATCTTCTTGAGGAAAGACATTAGTTTTATCTTTCAAAGGAAGAACTTCCTTCTCAAGAATGATAGGAATGTCAAGTTTAGGTGTTCTAGGTTCACTTAAAGATAGGATCATATCTGTTTTCCACTTTTGATAAGATTTGAAAAGATGATCACTTCGTGGAGGAAGGGATTGGAATTGTTTAGGCCAAAAGTAATCAAGAGGAACACTAGAGGTTCTTTCAGTTGGTTTAAAGAGGCTATGATTGACAGTAACAACTTCACCATTATGGGGAAATTTTAAACACTTATGAATAGGAGAAGCAATAGCTTTCATGGAAGATAGCCAAGGATAGCCAAGCTTCACACGAAATTGTTCGGAAGATGGAATAATAGCAAAGTTCACATCAAGGGATTTGTTATAGACCTCAATAGGCAATGTAATAGAACCAATTGCAGGAGAAGAAAATGCATCAAATAGTTTCACAATCACATCTATTTTGTCATAAATCACTTGATTCAATTGCAAAGTAAAAAGGAACTCTTCAGTAATAACATTAACCATGCACGAAGGATCAATAAGCACTCCACGGCAGGGTGTATTCTTGACTGTTGCAACTATGTATAAAGGACCATCAGGTGCCCTAATGGTTTCATTGGAATCAAATGTGATGGAAGGTTCTTTAGGGTTTTCTTGCTGCTCTACAAAGTTAATCACATTTGGAGTCATAGACACAAGACCATCAGATGAAAGAGAGGAATCGTTAGTCTCAACCGCATTAGAGGTATGAGAAGGTAATGGATCAGTGAAAATCTGAAGATTTTGATTAGGAGGAGCTACAGATGTATTGCCTTTATCATTCACTCTAGAAACAGAGATAGTATTATTATCAATCAAATCTTGAATTTTACCCTTTAAAGAAAAACATTTTTCAGTATCATGCCCAGGCTGACGATGAAATTGACAAAAGGCTTTGTTATCAAAATAAGGTGAAGTAATCTTTGCAGGATCAATTTGTCTTATAGGAGGAAGAGTAAGCACATTTTGTTCCAATAATTTATTCATAATACTATGCAATGATTCATTCAAAGGAGTATACTTTCTTTCTTTCTTGAAAAATTTAGAAATAGGAGGCACACCTAATGCTGCATTCACATTGCTGTTGATGATGTTTTCATTGAATTTGATTGAGTCTCTGTTTGGTTTAAACTTCCCAAATGGTTGTTGACTGCTATCACCCTTATCACTCGGAGCCATAGGATGTGATTGTTCCATTTGACTCATAGTCAGTTGATAATTGTGAAGAGTGGCACACAACTGTTGGAAAGAAGTAAACTCAGAAAACAGAAGTTTGTCTCGAATATCTTTTTGTAAATTAGAAATAAAGATTCTTTGAATATCATTGTCAGGCACTAGAAAATAAATTTGAGCATACAAATGCTTATATCTACCAATGAAATCAGTCACTTTTTCTTTAACACCTTGTTTACAATGCATTAAATCAATCAAAGTAACTTTAGGACTTATATTGTTTTGAAATTGTTGAATGAAAGCATTTGCAAGTTGTTCAAAAGAAGTAATAGAATAGGAAGGCAACGAGCAATACCATTGTAGGGCTTTGTCTCTTAATGTTCTCGTGAATAGTTTTGCAAGAAACCTTTGGTCATAAGCAAAATCAGTACATACTGTTTGAAAATTCTTAACATGTGTTAGAGGATCTCCTTTACCATTATAAAGCTCCAAATACGGGATTTCAACATGTTTAGGGGGAATAGCTCGAACAATGTCAAGAGAAAGTGGGCTCGCAACATCAAATGTGGGCACACTAAACTTAGATTGATTCATAGAGGCAATTTGTTGCTGTAAAGAAGAGACAGTTTGTGCAAGATTGTTAATGGTCGCTTCAGTCAAAGAGTTCATATTAGATGTGTTAGATTGAGATGGAGGTGTTATGTTATTGAAAGAAGGTAAAGAGTAAGGTGGTGGGACCCTATGATAATTAGTCATAGGAGATGATTGGACAGGAGGAACACTACAAGGAGGAATGGAATCATTAAATGAATTGCCCCCTTGCATCATGTTCATTTGTGAAGATGTAATAGGAACACTCATTGAAGGAGTGAATGAAGAAGTCGGATTGAATGAAGGAAGAGGGTTAATTGAAAAGGAAGGATTGCCCCCATGACTAGTGATCACAGGAGGAATGTTTTGTGTAGAAGTAGCCATTATGTTTGATGTAAAGGTAGGTATGCTAGCAATAGAAGTCATCAAAGGAATAGAATTATTGACTTGTGTAGGAGGTTGTGTATAACCTAAAGTTTCGGCACAACTCTTCATAGGCATCACATTCGAATCCACAATGTGTGCAATACCACGCAAAATATCAATTCCATTCTTATCACTTTGAAGCATACATTTTAGGCCCTGAATTAAAGGAAGAGCTTGACTATCAGGGTACTCATGAGACATCCATTGGTGAAAATCGTCAAATTGGTTATCCAATTTTGAAATTTGTTCTTCAGAAACCTCATGGAGAGCTTCTTCATCATTAGGAGGATTAGAGGAATTACCCATGTCCTCGTTAAAAAGGCTATTCAAATTAGGTTCCATCTCCTCAGTAGTTAAAACTCGGAAAGACTTAATTCTACGGCTTCGTCTAACGGGAATAGTGTAAGTAGGACTTATTGTTGTAAAACTCATGCACTAGAGAAGGAGAGAAAATTTTGATTTTAGAGGTAGCAATTTTCAGTAAAATCAGCCAATCTTCTGGATTTAAGTAGAAAAATACAGTAAGATCTTGCTCCCGAAATTTCAGAAAAAATGTCGGGGATGATGGCGCTCGGCGCCACGGTCCTCACAACTTTTTTCCAAATTTTCAGTGATGAAAGATATTGTGATTTTATTGCGGAATCCAAAGTTACAGCTGATTTGGAGATGTTTTGATCAGTGAAATTGTCGAACAAAGGTTGAATCAAGAGGGTTTCAAAAATTAGGGTTTTGACACTTAACCACTTAATTTTCAAAATTAAAGCATAGATATGAATTGATAATTTGTAATAGAAGGACAGATCTGAAACAAGCATTAACAATTAAAAATTTCACAAGTTTAATTACTAAAAAGAAATTTTAGGGTTTTTATGCAATCACCTCTAAAATTTTGCAAAAGATCAAACATGGAAATGTAATCAATTTTTTTAGATCTAAGCATGAAAAATCAGAAAGGATGTTCACGTCGGGTTCACCAAAATGTAAAGCGGAAAAATCGCGATCGAACCCTAGTTGCTCTCCCCTCTTCCAACTCCAAGGAGAGAGAAGGGAGGTTCGCTAGGATTCGATGGTTTTCACTTAGGGGGGAGACTTTACATTCAAAAGAGGGGTTGAAACCCACAAGATCCAATCCCACACAATGCAAGATTGGATGCTAAATGAGTTTCAAGGGTTAAGAAAGCAAGGCTACCCTCTTTTGTAAAGAATGTGCATAGGGGAATTAAGCTAGGAATGCATAGAAAGTGACAAAGATTTGCTTATAAACTGAGATAGGAATACAGTATGAAGTTGTGGACCTGGAATTAGCAGTAAAATGTCGATACGGCGCTGTCCTGCAAATTTGAGCAAAAGTTGTCGGGACGATGGCGCCCGGCACCACGGTCCTCCGAAAAATCCGCGAAACGAAGGGGGATCTGTTCGTCTCTGCACAAGGATTCCAGATCTTCAATTTCAGCCGCGTACCTGCAACCTACACACAGAAAAGCGAAGACGATTGGGGGGTTAGGGATTAGGGGTTTGCCTTTAGGTCAAACCCCAGTTTTGGAATTAACCAAGAAATGAGCAAGAGCTGTAAATGTAAATGACTGTAAAACAGGTACTAATACCTTGTTCTAAGGATGTTTGTATCCTTATGTGCGAAGGTTTAGATGTTGTATGTTGTATGTTGTAGTAGTATGTGATCTCCTCTTCAATGGTTGAATCCTTGTCTTGAATGCAACACTTAGCCTTGAATGGAGACTTAGAAGGAATGCTTGAATGCTTGAATGCTTGAGTATAGTTTCCACGCCTTGTACACATATCCTCTTCATATGCCAAATGAGAGAGAAAAATGTAGTTTATATACTTGTCAATTAGGGCTGATAGACTGATTTTCCCGACCTTAGGCCAACCAGGAAAGTTAATTTCCAAATTGCAAACAAAAAGACCTGAGACCCCTTAGGAGACCGGGCCCAAAATAGGACCCAGGGACCAGGGCGTTGGGCGCCATGGTCCTGGGGACCAGGGCACTGGGCGCCCTGGTCCTAAGGGACCAGGGCGTTGGGCGCCATGGTCCTTGGGACCAGGGCACTGGGCGCCCTGGTCCTAAGGGACCAGGGCGTTGGGCGCTCTGGTCCCACCTCCCGGGACAGCAGGGTGCAAGGAGGTTCAGGCCAGGGTACTTGAAAAATGCAGTTTTTGGTGTCGTGAGCAAGTTTCGGGGTCTCCATTCAGGTTGCGTATTGCGTCGCCATCGTGAAGACCGAAATGCAGTCGAAATTGCAAGTGTCACAATTTTAGGACGCTACACTAGTTTATATGTGTATGTTATAAAAAGGTAAAATTATATTACTGACAGAACACTGATTCACCCCCCTCTCTCCCAGTGTTCTTGGATCCCAACAATTGGTATCAAAGCCTAGTTCCTTGAAAGAAGTTTAACAGCTTGAGGAAGATCCTGAAACCGGAATCATTGAACATGGCTATGGAGAAGAAACTTGAGATGGCTCTTGAGGATTATGATGCTGAAAGGATGAAGAATTTAAAATTGCAAGATGAATTAAATTATACTAATGAATTCATTCTTGTCCTACAAGAAAGGTTATCATCTTCTCAAGCCAAGAGAAAGGAACTTTTGCAAAACCAAGATGATGAAGAAAAAAATGCACTTAAGGAACAATGTCAGAAATTGAGTCAATCAAACATGTTCATGAAGAATGAAATGCAAGACCTAACTATGAGGTTATCAAAATATATTGAGGATAGAAAGAAGAAGGAAGAAAATCTTGTTATATCTCTGAAGAACAAATTTGATGAATGTGGCAGATTGATTCATGAGAATAATCTATTGAGAACTGATTTGGTACACTCCCAGAATAATGAATAAGAGCTTGATAGACAAATAACTACTTTAAGGGATGATCTGACTATTGTAAATGAGTAAAAGAAAAATTCAGGATTAGTGTTGCAGAGTTGGATGACTTATTGAAAAGACAAAGGCAAAATGATGACTCTAGAGGACTTGGATTTGTACAAGATGAAAGCTCTGATATTGTGCATGAAGATCAGACAACTGGTATGTAGAACTCATCAGACTAGAGGAAACCAGTAAGGCAGTCTAATTCTTATAAATTCAATGGTAGATGCTAAACAATGTAGAAATAGAGCAAATCAAAACTACAATTTTGTTCCTGTTCAATGCACAAATTGCAAGAAATATGGTCATAAATCAGAAGATTGTAGAATGAATGTCAAATTTCATGCATGTGGAATGTTTGGTCATTTGGCTAATCAATGTAGGTCAAGGAATGACACCAGATATGTTAAATCAATTCAAAAGAACAATGTTACATGTTATGCATGCAACAAAATAGGTCATATTGCTAAGTATTGTAGAAGCAAGACTCAACTGGTTAGCAATGATAAAGGAAAAGAAAATGGAAAGCAGAAGGTAGATGAAATACAACAAGATCACACCAAAAGATGGGTTAGAAAGTTTGAAGAACCAAGTGGAGATGGATCTACACCGGTAACTCCACCGATAGAACAGAGTATTCCTGCCCGGCAAGAAATTCCACCAGTAACTAAGGCATACGCATTAGGGGTTGCAAAATATATTCCAAATCTTGAATATTCCTTGGAGGAGATTTGAAAGAGATCTGGAGAGTTGTCTTAATGATTGATGAAGGTTTACCCAACATAAGATTGTGAAACCGGCATCTGGTAGGGTACATTGTGAAGCATTTATGACAATGAAGGATTAGGATTTACTCGCTCATAAAAGGAGAAAGTGAATTCATTTTCACTCACCCAACATTAAGCAATCCAGAGTGAAGCAAAGGCGAATCTCAGGCAATTAAGAGCAAGAAAAGGCATTCTAAGAGGATTTCCAACAATCATCGGACAAGCAATCAAATCTTCACACCGACGATCATTTTCAGGTATTTCTTTGAAATGGCATCCTGATCATCTGCTCCTAATTTTATTTAAAATCCCACCATTGTTGAAGTTAAGGATAGGCTAAGACCTGTTTTCAAGGAAGTTCCCTAGATAGCTAAGAAAGAAGATTCTGCAGGCGCATTCTCTATGGTTCCCGACGGTGTGATGTATGTTGAAGATGTAAAGGCATATATTCACTGCACCTTGGAGGATCTAGGTATAGAAGAGATAAAGGGCATGTATCAATCTATGTTACTGGGAAGCTCCAGAACAATCCAGCCGGAATATAAGATCATCGAGGATCTAGGGTTAATCGGTATCCTATACATACTGGAATTCAAAGATGAGGTGATCAGATATGTTTTGAGCAAGGTTCACAATGAGTTCATTGATGGTATGATGAAAGAATAAGTATCTGGTCAACTACTGAGAAGGGGGGGTGAATTAGTAGATATAAAAACTAATACAAACTTCACCAATCTCAAAAATCAATCTCTCAAAGTAAACTTGGAACTAACAATGTAATAACTCTGTCAAGATAAAAACTCATAAGATAAACTAGTTGACTGTTACAACAAATTAACAGTAAACAACTTCTTAATTTTTCAATGCTTCTGGTTATCATGAATTATCAAAGTAGTTAAGTAGTTAAGTAAATCAACCATGAAAACATAACCACAAAAACATTCACCACTTGACACGAATATTTTTGACATGGAAACCAAAATAGGTAAAAACCACGATGAGATGAGTATCACAAGATAAATATCTGAACTCTTCTGAAGTTCGCCCTATTAGGAGCCTAGCTTGTTAAATCTTTACCAAAAGTCTTGTTAAGAACTGATCCTATTAGGAATCACCCAGTTAAGGGATTCACTGCAATGCCTTGTTAGAAGCAATACCCTGTAAGGAGTAACCTTGATAGAGGATTTGAAAATCCAAGCTAATGGATCACCTTGTTAGAGGATTTGAATAACACCAAGCTTGTTAGAGCTTACCCAGTTAGGGGATTTCAATTTTGTTGCAATTGTTAGAAAACAAAAGGAGTTTGTTGATGTCTGAATAGCACTACACTTGCTTGATCAGATTCATTACATGCTCCTATCTACCTTCTCAAACTATAGATACATTAACTGGTTCGGCAACCACACACTCAACTGATTTGTGCTCACTCTTTGCCAACTCATTAAACTAAACAACTTCATTGACCTTATAAACAAATCAATTAGGTTGGTAACACAACAAAAACCTAATTCTCATAGAGATTACAAACAAATCGGTTCAATTATGACCGTTGGATTACACAGCAATCTCTGCACATCAATCAAGAAAACCTTGATCCCTCCTTGATCACTACTTCATCAAACTAAGTAACTCATCATGTGCTTTGCATTAGATGCAATACATTTGCTCATTCCCTAGACAAAAACCATTACAACAACTCACCAAAATCTCTTGAAATTGTCTTCATACAATAATCATACGTCTCATAATCATTACCGCTCATTATCATATCATAAACCAATATAACCAATTCACCAAACTTAATCGGTTAGGGTTTATCAAAAACAACATGTAGGTTTTACCAGTTACATCAATAGATAAGGTTTACACCGGTTACTGATTCAATCCACAAATTCTTCCTACTGGTTATAATAACAATATTAAAACAATGTCAATAATATCATTACAGGTTAATTGACATCAATGACAACATAACATATCATTAATGCAATCTTCGTGCAAATGCCAACAATTTCCCCCTTTGGCATTGATGGCAATACAAATATCAATACCATTGATTGTTGTGTGATTGTGAATAGGAATCCTTGTTTACATTACCAAGTATTCACCATGCTCTCCATGTCTTGAGCTTGTCGCTGGTTCTCCTTCCCATAATCACATAACTCTTCTCCCCTTTTGATAGAAATGACAAATTGAAAGTAAAACATGTAATGTAAAATTTCACTATGCATCATCAACAATCTGCAACTTGATGCTCCCCCTATGGAATATATCCACTTCTACACCAATCCTTCTGTAAAATTCTACAAGTAGCTCTGGGACTGATGTAATCTAAATCATACTTAACTGACTTCATGAAGAGGGACAACCCCTAACTGACTTCTAAGATACTCAAAATTAGTCTTAGGCAAAGGTTTACTAAAAATATTTGCAATTTGTTCCTTGGTAGAAACATGCTCCAAGATCACATCTTTACTCTATAACTTTTCCCTCAAGAAATGATACTTCAATTCAATATGCTTTGTTTGTGCATGCAAAACAGGGTTCTTGGAAATATTTATGACACTTGTATTTGCACATAAAATCTTTATAGGTTATGAAATATTCATCTTAAAACCTTCCAAAATGTGCCTCATCCATATAGCATGTGTATAATTCATATAAGCTGCAACATACTCATCTTCGACAGTAAATTGTGAAGTACAACTCTGCTTCTTACTACTCCATGAGACAAGTCTTCCTCCAAGAAAAAATGCTCCACCTGTTGTGCTTTTTCGGTCATCAACATTTCCTACCCAATTTGCATCTGTGTACACCTTCAAGTCAAAATTTCCTACATATGGATAACATAACCCATAATCAACAGTACATTTCAGATATCTAAAAATTCTTTTGGTTGCTATTAGATGTGTTTCCTATGGATTCTTCTAGAATCTAGCAACTATGCCAACTGCATGAGCTATGTTTGGTCTGCTGTGAACAACATAGTGCAATTTTCCAATCATTGACCTGTATTCCTTCTCATCAACAGATTTGGACTCATCTTCCTTAGACAACTTACAACCTATAACCATAGGTGTCCCAACTAGTTTATAGTCACTCATACCAAATGTCTTCAAGACCTCTTTCACATACTTAGACTATGTGATGAAAATATCATTCTTCATTTGTTGTATTTGCAAGCCTATGAAAAATTTTATTTCTCTCACAAAAGACATTTCAAACTCATTTTTCATTTCATTTGCAAAAGTGTTGGTCATGTCATCATTACCTCCAAATATGATATCATCAACAAATACTTCTCTAACTAGTATTTTATCTCCTTTAGATTTGAGATATATGTTACTATCATCACTGGTTGTCAGAAATCCTATCTACATCAGATGTGTATGAAGCCTTTCATACCATGCTCTCGGTGCCTGCTTTAATCCATATAAAGATTTATGCAATCTGCATACCATGTCTTTCTTATTAATCAGAGAATAACCATCTGGTTTCTCAATGTATACTTCTTCTTCTAGTATCCCATTCAAAAATGCAGACTTAACATCCATCTGGTATACCTTGAATTTCTTGTGTGCTGCAAATGCAAGTAAAGTTCTAACACCTTCCAGTCTTGCCACTAGTGCAAAAGTCTCACCATAGTCTTCTCCTTCCTCTTGTGCATAACCTTTGCAAACCAACCTAGCTTTGTTGTGAGCTACAACACCATATTCATTCAACTTGCTCCTGAATACCCACTTAGTACCTATCACATTTTTATTTATCAGTTAGGGTACTAGGATCCATGTGTTATTCTTCTCAATTTGATCTAATTCCTCCTTCATGGTCTTGAAAGTTGAGGATGTTATCTTTCCCAACTGACATTCTTTGCACAAGGCATTAACCGGTTTGTATAACTAAGGCAAACCCCTCACTGTCTTGGAATTACTCACTTTAACAATGTTATCAAAGTTTATATGACAAAATGTCCTATGCCAAAGCCAACTATCATCTATCTTTGCAATTAAATAGTTGATGACATTAGGATTAAGGTGAAAAAAGTTACCTTTAGTTTTCTTACCAGTTGCAATCAATTCATCTTTGTTGTCATAGATTTTGCACATACCATTTTTAAACTCTAGTGGGTATCATTTGTCATTTAGTTGTGCCACACTCAAAAGATTGTGCTTTAAACCTTCAACCCAGTAGACATCGTCTGCACTACTCTTTCCATTAAGAGAAATAGTTCACTTACCTTTAACCATGCAGGGTGAGTCATTACAAATTCTTACAACTCCGCCATCAAATTCCTTCATAGAAAGAAATTTGCTTCGCTCACCGGTCATGTGATGTGAACAACCACTATCAATGATCCAATCATCAGATTTATCCATCCTAGATACTAATGCCTTCTAGTCTGACATCTCTTCTTTATTAGCTACAAACACAATGTCTTCATTATCATCACCATCAGATTCCTCATCAGTGATACCACCATCAACAGCAATAATACAATCTCTTTTGCCTTTACCCTTATACTTCTTGAATTTCTCTCATTTGTGCTCATTATCACCATTAGGATAGTTAGCAACAATGTGTCCAATCTTGTTGCATGCAAAATATTTCAAAGGTAATTTGCCTCTATATTTACCTGTACCTCTAGGCAACCGCTTGGCCAACAATGCTTCAAGCTCAACTAAATTGTCTTCATCATCAGCTTCTCTACTGGATCTAGATTCATAACTGTGACTAGCATTTCTATTTTTTCTCACAGATGGGTTAGAAATAGAAGCTCTAAATGCGGACTCAGATTTCTATACACTACCATCATAACCAATTAATTCAAAAGCAGTAAGCTTTCCAATGATGGAGTCAAGAGTTACCTTAGTTTTGTCAATGGACTTCAACTCCTAAATAGGTGCAACTTGAATAGCGTAGACCGGTATCAGGGTTCTCAGTACCTTACTAATCACTATGGAATCTTTCACTTTATCTCCTACACTCTTAATTTCACCGACTATCTCTTTTATCCTTTGACCATATTGCTAGATATTCTCACCTTCAGCCATCTGCATGTCATCAAACTTTCCTCTTAGACTCTCTTCTTTAGAAATCTTAACATGTTCATCACCGCTATAAATCTCTTCAAGTTTTTTCCATACCTCATATGCAGGTTCAAGACCATGAACATCTACATACTCTGCATCAAACAAAGAATTGATAATAGCCTCCAATCCTTGATGGTTTTTCTGTTGCTCTCTCTTCTGATCATTAGTCAACATCCCAATAGGTGCAACATACTTAGTATCTACATGTTCCCAATACTGGCTTCCCAAACTCTTGATATAAATTTTTATTTTGTCACTCCATATCCTGTAGTTCTCTCTTTTAAACTTCAGACCTTCCTTCTTCATCATGATCTGCAAGATCTTTACCTCAAGTTGTTAGGCTTAGACCTTAGAGGACCTAGAATTCTCTGATACCAATTAATGGTATGATGAAAGAATAATTATCTGGTCAACTACTAAGAGGGGGGGGTGAATTAGTAGATAGAAAAACCGATACAAACTTCACCAATCTCAAAAATCAATCTCTCAAAGTAAACTTAGAACTAACAATGTAATACCTCTGTCAAGATAAAAATTGTTGGCATTTTTGATGTTTATAATGTGACTGTCATTGATGGACACACACTTGTATTGAGATCCCCTTTATATGTATAAGCTAGAGCTCAACCGGTATTTGTTCCAACCGATATGTTGTATTCTAGTCTTTAGACTATTGGTGATTTTGCAGAATGTGTTTCCCAGTCTGAAGAGGCATGTCGACCCCAAGCGGTTTGAAGATCTCAAGTGGTACGAGGAATAAAAGAAGCATAACACATTCTTACCAGTCTTCATTTTTGTCAAACCAGTAACGAGGCAATTTTAATGTAATCCTATTGGACCAACATGAAATCAGATTCCTTTAAAAGGACATCATGTCTGGGGTTTTAGGTTGTTGTTGAAAGGGTTTATGTTATGCTAGGGTTTAAGGTGATTGTTGAGTTGTTGAAAGAGAGATCTTATCTGAGAAGATCAAGTTGTAACTGAGAGAGAGATAGAGAAGACTGAAGTAATGGTGGAATGCATTAGCAGTGAACTATACTGGATCTAACCAAGCAGTCTGTGCTATTAGATAGATCAAACACTTGTTGATTACTCACATCTTTGACCCTTAACCGAGTAGGCCCAAAAGCCTTTGTAAAATCCTCTAACAAGATGGTTCACTTCTGTGAATATAAAATCCTCTAACAAGGTATTCTTTAATCGGACTTATCTCCTAATAGAGATTGAGATTCCTAATAGGATCTATTTTGGTGAAGAACATTGTAAGACCTTAACCGATCTGGTTTCTATTCTGCAGATAGTGACTTGTGAGTTTCATCTCACCGTGGTTTTTCTAATTTGGGTTTCCACGTCAAATATCTTGTGTTATGGTTGTATTGCTTTTATGGGTGAATGCTTTATTTGCATTTTGTTTTTCTTGTGTGATAACTAGTCTATTTGTTAAATTGTTTTACCAATTTATCTTCAGACTATTTAAGTGTTTAAGTATAGAGTTTTTTGGCATACTAATTCACCCCCCTATTAGTATTCATCAACTGGTATCAGAGCCTACCTTTCTATAAGTTTAACCACTTGGAAAGAGATATGGGGGAATACACCTTGAGGGAACTTACTCAACAGCTCACTCAGTCTAAGCAAGCCTATGATGATCTTATGGTCAAATACAAGGCATCTCAAGCAAAAAGGAGAGAACATGCAGAGAAGCTGATGGAGCTATCTGAAAGTAGTTTTGAAGATAAAGAAAATATGGAAGCCATGATTACAGAAGTAAATAAACTGAATGATTCAAACTCCAATCTGAGAAAGGAGTTGGAAGGACTAACTATCCAGTTTAGTCAAGAGCTTGAGAACTAGAGAAAAGATGAAGATCTGGTAAAGGACAGATATCATGAGATCTCCAAGTTGAAACAAGAGATTAGTGCACTAACTGCTCGCCTTCATGAGAGCAGAATGGAAAAGGAAGACATGCAAGGAGAACTGAACATAGCCATCTCTGAAAATGCAAGCCTAATGGAGACAAATACTACTATTTCCAAAGAACTTTCTGACTCAAAGGAAATACTTGCTAAGTTTAGCAAAGTACTGTCAAGCTAGAGAAAAATCTTGAGTCATCTAGACCGGCAAAGAATACCAATGGACTTGGTTTCTTTGGACATGAGGAAGGAGAATCCTCAGGAACAAATGTTGAAGCATCAAAGAAGCAACCAACACTCAAAGGAAAAGGTAAGCAAAAATTCAAACTTGTTTGCTTTAACTGTCTTAAAGAAGGACACACTGCCAATGTATGTAGGAGCAAAGCCTACAATAATTTTCCTTATTTTATCAACAATGTACCTAGATCCAATAAGTTTAATGGTCATTGTTATGCATGCAACAAGTTTGGGCATAGAGCATCTAAATGCAGGTCTATCATGAATAATATTGGAAGATATCCTCAGAGGACCCAAGGAGCTGGTCCAAAATCTTTTGTGAACTGGAACCCTAACCGGTTTAATGCTTACAATTATCAGTCAGGCAACAATGGTTATCAACCAACAACCGGATGGAGAGCAAACTGTTGGATTTGTCATGGACATGGTCACACTGCTGCTATATGCAGAAGGAAGAATGGAAACATGAACAATGGACCTTGGAGAGCACCTGGATTAGTTTGCTATCACTGCAACAAACAGGGTCACATTGCAAGATTCTGTAGAAGCAGAAAGAGTATATCTGATGATATACCGGTCACTCAGAAAGGAGAAATTGACGTTGAAAAATTTCAAGCGGACATGAACAAAACCTGGAGGAAGAAACCAACAATGTTGGAAGAGGAACCAGTTTCTGAACCTAGTGTGGAAATATCAGAACCGGCAAACTAAGCTCCAAAGAGGTTTAGGGGGAGAAAATGGCGAAATGATTGTGAACCCCCGGTTACACCAGTAAAAGACCTTAACCGATATGTAATACCTGTCGCTTGGCAGAAGACCAGAAATGGTAAAAGAGGCAAATTAGGGTTTACACCCTAATAGAGGAGCATTAATGGCGGTAGGTGAGAGACATGTATAAAAGCATATTTCAAATCATTTCTCACTATCTGTTTTCGAGCGAAGAAAAGGCGATTTGAGCTAAGATTTCAAGAAACTGACAAGTCTTGAAGGAGATTCAAATCTAGTTTGCAAGTGGTCATGGAGAACACAAAGCGGTGATTTGGCAATCGACGAAGAGTGAAGTGAAGCAAAATCAGGAAGCCCTAAATTTGCATTGTAAAGGTATTTTTCGTGTTCTTGAAATACTCAACAATGGCTTCCGCATCTCATACCAGTTCTAGTACATCCATTGAGTCGGAAAGTTTTATTCAAAGGAAGTCCAAATATAATGCCTTATCACAAGTTCCGGCTAGAGTCATAGTTGAAGAGGGAATTTTAGATTATATTGATTGCAAAATAGAAGACCTAGGGTCTTTAGCGATTCACACCTAGTTAGGTTTATTTTGTGGCAAGGACAAGAAAATCAAACCGGAGTTTAGTATCCTAGAGAAGAAGAAACTCCATAATGCAGTATACTTTCTGGAAGATTTTACGGAGGATCATATCAGGATCATTTTGAGCAGAGTCCATGGTGACAAAATGTACCTAGAGAGGACACATGATATCACCCCACAGGCAATTCATGCAGTCACCAATTTCTGTAACACAGGGGAAGTGCCAGCCCTAAGAATGGTAAGAAAAACAGAAATGGCCAAGCTCACCGGTTCAACAAGTGACTCACGGGGTATGACAGTTAACCCTATCAAGGATGATCTGGTGAAATACGCCTGCATGGTGATAGGCTACAACACATTCTCAACCAGCAGGATTAATTCTGTATCTACTGCAATAGTAAATGCCACTTACCGAATGATTAAAGAAGACGCATCATTTGACCTATGCACCAGTATGCAGAGGCAACTCTTGTCTAACCTAAAGTTAATTAAATAGGATAATGCACTGAGATTCAAATTTGTAAAACTACTGGTTGGCTTGTTTTTCTATTTCCAAGCCTACTTTCCTAGAGTAGGAGATGTCCGGTGGTCTCCTGACCAATTGGTAACCAAGAAGATCAAGGAAAGCATACAAGCCATTGGAACCGGTTACCTTGAGGTGCTGAACAAATATTTTGATGAGTTCAGAAGCAAGATGAGTGAAAGGGTAAGGATCTCAAATGACATCGTTAAGAAATATGAAGATGACATCTGTTTCACCATTCAGGTGGACAAATGCCTAATGGAGGCTATTGAGCCTAGAATGGAGGAAGTGGAGCCAATGGGCTATGAGGTTATGTATGATATGCTAGAAGGGTATGCCTCAACCCTTATTGCCTCACCTCTTGATCCTAAGGCTAAGAGGATTGGAACCTATTTGGAGAGGATTGCACTGGCTGAGGAACGTACTATTAAGAAAGGAAAAGAACCGGCTACAAAGAAAGCCAAGGCAGTGCCTGCAGCATCAGCACCGACTACTACTGCAACTCCAAGAGTGACCAAGCGGTCACCTACAAAGAAGAAACCAGAAGTGGCACCAGAAAAAGTCTTTGAAAGAAAAAGGAAGACTAAGTCAAATTAACCAGACTTTGAAGAGACTGAGTCTGATGAAAAGCCAAAGCAGGCCAGACAGACAAAGAAAATGAAGAAGAATGAACCGGCAACATTCGCAGCAATAAATATTGATATCTCCTCATACAAACCTTTGACACATTATCAAAGGACAATAAAGAATATTAGGAGAAAATTACTTCATGATTTAGTTGATTATTATGATGATTTCAGTGATGAGGAGAAAGAAGAAGTATTACAGGAAATCATTATTTATTTGTGTAAAAATGACCGGTCACCATCAGAGATAAAATCTCAGACACGAGATTCTTTATATAAAGCATTAGATAATAAATGGCACATTGCCATTGAAAAAGAATAGGAGATTAGGGAGAAAGTCTTTGCACAGTACTTTCCTGACCTCTCAAATTCACAATTATTTAATGTCTTGGATCAGAATAAAGGACTCTTCTTCACAAGGAGAAGAAGACTCTGGCTGTTAGAGGGGAAAATTGATGATGTTGAAAAAGAAATTCATCAGCATATGGACTATGCTATCAATTCTCACAAAACACGAATGGCCAACCTCTAAGTGGAAAAAGAACCAATTGTATCCAAACCGGATGAAGTTTTTGATGAAGAAGGAAACCTGGTTGAAGAACCAATCGACACTATTGATGTCAATGCACTGGACGTAAAAGATGTCACTCAGGACATACCTTTTGAAAGAACAGAACAGGGGCAACAAGCCAAACAGGGCAGTGAGCAAGCCAAGGACACACAGGAAGTGGCTAAGGAATAGACAGAGAAGAAGAAGAGGGATGAAGATGAGAAAAAGAGAAAAGAGGAAGAGAAGAGAAAAGAGGAAGAGGAGAAATGAAAAGATGAAGAGAAGAAGAAGCAAGAAGATGATAGGAAGAAGAAAGAAGAAGAGGATAAGGAAGAAAAGAAGAAGAAGGAAGAGGAAGAAAAGAAGAAGAAGGAAGAGGAAGAAAAGAAGAAAAAGGAAGAGGAAGAAAAGAAAGAAGAGGAGAAGAGGAAGGAAGCAAAGAGGAAAAAGAAAGAAGAAGGAAGCGGAGAAAAGGAAGAAGGAAGAAGCAGACAAGGCAGCGGAAGCAATGAAGAGCACATAGATGGAGACTTCGAAGGCAACTGGAAGTCAAGCCAAACTGGCTGATATCTCTAGTCCTATCAATCTCTAGTCTGCAAGTGAGTCGAAGCTTATGTAGACCATCAAGGTTGCTCAAGAGCGCCTTGAAATCATACGAAGAAAAAAGGAGCAAGATATCATTCAGGCAGTTGTAGACACCCTTACCGGTTTGATCCCTGGTACCAATCTTCCTAACACTGAATCATCACTAGCACAGTGCAAACTACTATGTACTGTAGTGGATGACCAGGTGTAGACCCTGGAAGAAGCAGTAGAGGAAAATGTTAAGAAAGAGCATCAAAAGGCTCTTAACATTGCTCTAGTGAAAAAGTTGAATGAGCTTCGGTCTGAACTTTTAAAAGACCAAAAGGATATAAGGGATGCTTTGGATGAGGGAAACTTGCTACTAAGCAAAATATGTCAACCCCATCTATTTTGCGATGATGTGCTAACTCAGAAGCAAAATCTTCAAATGGACTTATAGTCCTACTTGAGCACATTTAAGCCACCCTATGATTCCTTTGCAACTTATGGGCAAACCGTTCACCGGTTCCAGATCCAGTCAGCCAAAATGGAGCAAGAGATCAGTACATGGTCTAGAGATTTGTAGGAGCTACAATTGGTTTTACTTCCACATCTGCAAATTCTTCTGAAGTGTTATCTGAACTTGGATGCCTTGACAGTTATGCAGGAGCTGAGCACAATTGATGCCATGGAGGAATAGGTATCCCACATGCAAATAGAGAAAGAAGTGGCCACCTCCCTACTTGAGTCCTGGTCTCTATCCATGAAATAATTTTTGTAGGACTATAAATTAGTTTTTGACAAGTATTATTCATTGTTGTCATAAACTCTTTTTTTTTATATCAAATGGAAACAGGGTTGTTCAGCGGTACTTTGTCATGTTGGCAAAGGGGGAGAAGTACTCTATCTATTTTGGAGAAGAATAGGGAGAAGTATCTGGTTTTAAAATTTTGATATATGCTATATGCTCTGATATCTCAATGTTTATGCTTTGTATGCAAAATTTCTATACATTGTATTGATTAAGGGATGGTGTATATGTCTAGGGGGAGCAATTTTGTTAAAGGCATGTTTTTGTTGTAAAACACTTAGATGTCAAAATTTTAATTTTCCTAAGTGTTGCCATCAATTCCAAAGGTGGAGATTGTTGGCATTTTTTATGTTTATGATGTGATTGTCATTGATGGACACACACTTGTACTGAGATCCCCTTTATATGTATGAGCTAGAGCTCAATTGGTATTTGTTCCAACCGGTATGTTGTATTCTAGTCTTTAGACTATTGGTGATTTTGCAGAATGTGTTTCCCAGTCTGAAGCGGCATGTTGACCCCAAGCGGTTCGAAGTTCTCAAGTGGTACATGGAAGCAAAGTGGCATAACACATTCTTACCAGTCTTCATTTTTGTCAAACGGGCAACTGGTATTTTGTATGAACCGGTAATACTCTGTGATGAGTTACCAACTAGAATTTTATGATGAGTTACCAATCCATTGATTGATTGACAGTGCCGACACACTGACGGTTCTTTTTGTGTCGTGTTACTGAGTATGTCTAGATTCATTAAACCTAGGAAATTGTAATGTAATCCTATTGGACCGACATGAAATCAGATTCCTTTAAAAGGACATCATGTCTAGGGTTTTAGGTTGTTGCTGAAAGGGTTTATGTTGTGCTAGGGTTTAAGGTGATTATTGAGTTGTTGAAAGAGTGATCTTATCTAAGAAGATCAAGTTGTAACTAAGAGAGAGATAGAGAAGACTGAAGTAATGTTGGAATGCATTAGCAGTGAACTGTACTGGATCTAACCAAGCAGTCTGTGCTATTAGATAGATCAAACACTTGTTGATTACTCACATCTTTGACAAGTCTGTAGCCCTTAACCGGGTAGGCCCAAAAGCCTTTGTAAAATCTTCTAACAAGATGGTTCACTTCTGTGAATCTAAAATCCTCTAACAAGGTATTCTTTAATCAGACTTATCTCCTAACAGAGATAGAGATTCCTAACAGGATCTGTTCTTGTGAAGAACATTTTAAGACCTTAACTAGTCTGACCTTAACCGGTCTAGTTTCTATTCTGCAGATAGTGACTTGTGAGTTCCATCTCACTGTGGTTTTTCCCATTTGGGTTTCCACGTCAAATATCTTGTGTTATGGTTGTATTGCTTTTGTGGGTGAATGCTTTATTTGCATTTTGGTTTGCATGTGTGATAACCGGTCTGTTTGTTAAACTGTTTTACCAGTTTATCTTCAGAATGTTTAAGTGTTTAAGTACAGAGTTTTTTGGCATACTAATTCACCCCCCCCCTCTTAGTATTCATCAAAAACTCATAAGATAAATCGATTGACTGTTACAACAAATTAATAGTAAACAACTTCTTAATTTCTCAATGCTTCCGGTTATCATGACTTATCAAAGTAGTTAAGTAAATCAACCATGAAAACATAACCACAAAAACATTCACCACTTGACACAAATATTTTTGACGTGGAAACCAAAATAGGTAAAAACCACGGTGAGATGAGACTCACAAGATAACTATCTGAACTCTTCTGAAGTTCTCCTTATTAGGAGCCTAGCCTGTTAAAGCTTTACAAAAAGTCATGTTAAGAATTGATCTTGTTAGGAATCACCTAGTTAAGGTATTGACTACAATGCCTTGTTAAAGGCAATACCCTATAAGGAGTAACCTCGATAAAGGATTTGAAAATCCAAGCTAATGGATCACCTTGTTAGAGGATTTGAATAGCACCAAGCTTGTTAGAGCTTACCCAATTAGGGGATTTCAATTCTCCTGTAATTGTTAGAAAACAATAGGAGTTTGCTAATCTATCTAAATAGCACTACACTTGCTTGATCAGATCCATTACATGCTCCTATCTACCTTTACTCATACTGTAGATACATTATCTGGTTCGGCAGCCACACACTCAATTGATATGTTCTCACTCTTTGCCAACTTATTAAACTAAACAACTTCATCAATCTTATAAACAAATCAATTAGGTCGGTAACACAACAAAAACCTAATTCTCATAGAGATTACAAACAAATTAGTTCAAGTATGACCGTTGGATTACATAGCAAACTCTGCACATCAATCAAGAAAACCTTGATCGCTCTTTGATCACCGCTTCATCAAACTTAGTAACTCATCACGTGCTTTGTATTAGATGCAATACATTTTCTCATTCCCTAGACAAAAACCATTAAAACAACTCACCAAAATCTCTTGAAATTGTCTTCATACAATAATCATACGTGTCATAATCATTACCACTCATCATCAGATCATAAACCAATATAACCAATTCACCAAACTTAACAAGTTAGGGTTTATCAAAAACAACATGTAGGGTTTATCGGTTACATCAATAGATAAGGTTTACACTGGTTACCGGTTCACTCCACAAATTCTTCCTACCGGTAATAGTAACAATACTACCACAATATCAACAATATCATTACCGGTTAATTGACATCAATGATAATATAACATATCATTAATGCAATCTTCATGCAAATGCTAATAATATGGTTGGATCGGACCTACATGATCACAAAGGAAGTAATTCAAGCAGTCACCAGCTTACCCAAAGTCGAACAAGAACCTGGCAAGAAGATTTCCACTACTACAGTTGAGAAGCTCACCGGTGCAACTCGTGATAGAAGATCTATGAGGGTCAGCACAATCAAGGACATAGATGTGAAATTTGTCAGCATGATAATCGGCTATAAGGTAACTCAATCTAGTTGATTGAACTCTATTGCTAGTTCATGCATCCATGTTGCTTATCAGATGTTAAAGAATAATGAGAAGTATGATTTGTGTGAATGGCTGAAAAGTGAACTAATGTTGAATCTTGGAAAGATTAAGAGTGTTCAGAAAGGAATTTTTAGGTTTGAAAATCTTATTGTTTGTTTAATGCTTTACTTCATAAATGAGCTACCCGGTCTAGGGAAGAAGCATTGGGCACATGACATATCGATAGGTATGCAAATCAAGGAAGCAATCACCAGTCTTGGTACAGATAGGGATGAAAATATTTGGGGCTATTTCAAAATATTTCAGGAAAATATGAGACAAAGGGAAAGGTATTTTGGATAGTTCAGCTCCAATTTTGAATAAACCGATAGTAACTATAAGTATACAGACACCACCGGCAGTAAAAGAGAATGTATAGTCAATACCAACAGAGACAACTTTTGAACAAGGCAATGTACAGGGTATTGACAATATTGTGGATAATATTCCACTAACAGTAATAGATACTACACCAAGTGGTAAAGCCATCGGTGCTAATGAGGATAAGTTAAAGGGAACTGAGACTATACCGGCAATTAATATTGATTCCCTGGCAAAGGGTTTGGCAATGGACACATCTCAAGTTGAGAAGAAATCAATCACTGAGATGAGTCCCACTGAGTTAATGATGATGGTTACTCAAAAACTAATAAAGGAGGGTTGGGTAGATAAAGGAATAATAGATCACTCAATCACAATGTTGCACAAACTAATTCCTGATTGTAAGATTGAAAATGAAGCAAGCCCTTTCGGCAAGCTTAAGGCATTAACTGAGCATATATCTAACAACTTTCAATCTTTGCAGCAAATTTCAGACCGGCAGGCACTTGAGAGATTTACCATGGCTAAGAGAGCCGCTTTTGATTAGCTTATTGAAATAGAGAAGAAGAAAATTGAAGGAAAATTGATTCTTATTGAGAATTGTTTGAAACAGTGTACAAATATCTACAAGGTATGTTGTAACATAGAAACTCTTACAGCAAATGTAGACAACAGATTAAAGGAGTTACATGATAAGGTTGCCAATATTGCAAATTATTTTTCAATGGATTAAGCTCACTAACAACATTTGTTGATGGACAATTTTTGTCCTTGGAGAACCAATTTTTTCTTTTGAAAAGGAAAGAGCCAAGATCATTCGGAGAGCAAGGAGTCTTAGAAGATTAGTGAGTCCAAGGTTGGATTCACTTGGTGTACATAAGAGGGAATGTATGGATATGATTGCTAAGCCCATACCGGAAAAATTCAAACAGAAGGAAACATTTGCACACTTACTGAGTGGACTTGTATCCATATCTGATGCCTTCTGAACCAGCCGGGACACATATTTACAATTGCTAGACAAGGCTTACCTGAAAATTTTGAAATTGGTCAAGCTTCGGTAAAGTAATCTATATTTATTCATTCTTTCAATTCTTTCACTAGTCTTTGGCATTGATGCCAAAGGGGGAGTGTATATAGTGTGAAAAATATCAGATAGAAAAATATGGGAAGGATACCAAAAAGGAGTGTATTTCTCAGGGGGAGCATACTTCAGGTTGAACCGACAGGGAATTTATTTTTCACATGAGTGTTGCCAACAATGCCAAAGGGGGAGATTGTTGGCATTTGACACTCATTGGATTCATATGTTGTCATTGATGGAAACATGGCAACATGGTAACTTGGAAACAATATTCATAAAAAAGCATACACCAGCATTAGGAGGCATTCACCAACAAACACTGGCATTGGAGAATCCAGGGTTACACCGGCACCGGCACTGACATGGGCATCCAGCACTTCAGTGAAGCTGACATTAGGCTTGGACCCGAAGGAATTTTTATTTGTAAAATCATTTTGTAATTATTGTACAAGGCCGACATTGTATATCTTTTGTAATGCATTGTAAGCTGACATAAGGCATATTGTTTGTGAAGGGTATATAGGTCAATTTGTTAAGGACATTATAGATATTGATGAGATATATTGTAATAAGGATATAGGAGACTGTGTAATGCAAAGTATATGTATGTAGATCATTTGTATGTGAATTTTATATTATGTAATGATCTGTAGATAGTTTGGAAAGTGTTCTTGGAGGAGATGAGATACCTTTAGAAATTTTCAAGGTCTATAAACCAGGTTAGAGAAGAACTATAATTGGAACTCTTTTTGGCATAGGAGATGCATTTTGTGAGTTCATTACTACCTTTTTATTTCAGCAAAAGCTTGTAGTCAATGAGACTCTTTTGTGATGAGCAGTGTGCAAGCCCCCATCTTATGTAATATCTTTCAAATGGCCAATGAACTAATATTGTGGGTCACAAATCCCACCGTGGTTTTTCCTCTTTGAGGTTTTCCATGTATAAATTGTGTGTGTTATGGTGTTCATTTATGTGGATGGTTTATTTGCTTCAAGTTATATGTTTTTTCATATACCGATTTATATGTGTATGTTATAAAAGGGTAAAATTATATCTTATCAATAGAACACTGATTCGCCCCCCCCTCTCAGTGTTCTTGGATCTCAACACATCTTACATGATTATTACATTTATTTATACAAACCCTCAACTCATGAAATAGATGTTGGTTAAACCCTCAATACAAATTACAAAATAATATCCTCACATGCTACAACAATACATGTGGACCAAAACAATGTTGGCTAAGACATAGTTAGGACCCAAATCAATACCTCAAATATGAAACGCCTCCAAAAATCATGCCTCAATCATCCTAAACATGCTACAACCACCAAGAATGTCACATAACATGAAGAGCACCACTAGATAAATAAAATCTTCAATAATATGTACAACAATCAATGCGGACCACCAATACGCATAGAACATGACCTAGATGGATTAAGGCAAGATGCTATCTCCTTATCCTATTCAAAGAAAGTGTTATTTTCATGAATTTCAATTGGTTGAATTGATGGTGTAATGAATGAATTTGTAATGCATTTCTAGATGATTGTGCTTCTGATACCTAGGAATGCTTAGTTTGTTAATTATTATAATTAAGTGACGATAGGAAATGAGATTGAATAAGGTAAGTATGTAGTTGAATTTGTGTGTGACATTAAATGAAATTTTAGTGGTGGAAAGTAAGGCTAGGATATCAAGTTTTATGCTTAATATAGACAATTGCCTGGCTAATGGTGTTGCAAGGTGTGTGCCCTTGGTCTCCTTGTGTTGTGCAGCGCATCGCTTGAGTTTTTGACATGGCTTAACCACCTCCTATGGATTCTATAATTCTAGTGGTTGTATCGAGCATTAACAGGTTGATATTTTCATACAACGGCAACCGCACTTGTAACAAGTGGTACCAGAGATTGGTCACAGGTTCAAACCCCTCACTTGCACTTGGGGGGGATTATTGCAAGGAGTGTGTCCTTGGTCTCCTTGTTTTGTGCAGTGCATTGCTTGAGTTTTTGACATGGCTTAACTGCCTCCTGTGGATTGTATAAGCCTAGTGGTTGTATCGGGCATTAACAGGCTGATCTTTTGGTGCAATGACAACCGCACTTGTAACAAATAGCATGTAGGGAAATGACCATAAGTGGTTGGAGTAAAAATATGATGTTAAATTTTTCTTTTAGTAGTGAGATTTGTGGGATGCAAAATTCATCTTCTATTAACAAAGTAATCAATTAGAAACAAGGGAAATCACGAATCCCTATCCTAATCAGAATTTAACAAACAATACAATGGAATAACACAAGCAAGAAACAAGAATTATAAATCATCAAATCAATCAAAAACTCCCTATTCCGCGACTACGTAGAACTTCCATTGCTCTTCTCCTCTTCATGGTATGATGGCTCTCAGCTATTGCGCTGGTAACCTACAAGTGACACAAAGATTCAAAGTTTGTGATTGTTGAAAATGGAGATTGGATGCTCAATTTATAGATTTTTGGAGAAGATTGATTGAAAGTTGGAACAGATTGATCAAGAGGTGGAACTCGGGTGAGCTCAAATAAAAATTGATAGTTGAACTACTGATTGTAGGAGTGAAACTCAATAGATTGAATAGATTAATTGAGTCAACTAATTGAGAAAAGGCTGACTGAAAGAAGAAAAAGAATGATTGGTGGAAATAAAGAAGATGACACAAAGAGCTTAATTTAGAAAAAGCTAACTGAAAGATGGAAATAGAAGTTGAAGAGATAAATGATTTGATTAATTGATTGATTTAATTAATTAATTTAGCATGTGCTTGCATTTAGATTTAGATTATTAATTTAATCTTTGCATGAGATATTATTCAAATAATTGAATTTATTAATTCAGTTTAGCATTTGAATATATTTAGAACTTAACTTTGATTTTCAATTTGGTTTTTGAAATCATGCACATGTAATTGAATTTGGAAGAAATTAGAAGAATATGAAATTAAATGGAACTAGACTTTGGGGATTTGGACATGGAGAGCTAGAAGAATTAATTAGTTAATTAAATAATTTAAAGAAACTATTTAATTATTTAGAAATGGAATTTAATTAAATAATAAAGATTATTTGAATTAAAGGATAAAATCACAATTAATTAAATAATAAATATTTAATTAATATTTAAAAGAGGGTTGAATGATTAGATGATTAGAGATAGAAATTGAATAATTAGCAATTTATCTAAACAATAAAGATTATTTAAATTGGAGAATTAATTAGAATTAATTAAATAATAAATATTTAATTAATATTTAGAAAATGATTAAAATGGTTAAATGATGATAGAATAGAAAAATAGAATAATTAATAAGATGGTGAGGAAATATGAAATTAGAAGAATAAGATTAATTAACTTAATTAAATAATAAAGATAATTATTTAATCAATTAGAAGAATAATTAATACATGATCAATGAGACATTTTTAGGTGTCTACATTTGCCCCTCTTTGAGACAATGATGAAATGACATTGTTTCAAAGAAAATAAAAAATTTCCTACCCTAGTATGCCCCAGTTATACTTAGGGTGTAATGCCCCCTCAAGAGATTGTTTGTCCATTAAAGACATGAATGATCTCTCGAAAAAAGAAGAATGTGAGATGAAAGATAGAAGAATGGTTAGTTGATTAGAGATAAAGATAGGTGATGTGAAGATGATATTGAGATAGAATATGAGAGAATGAACCTTAGAATGAAATAGAATAAAAGTTAGATGAGAAAATGATTTAGAAAGAGATGATGAGAGAAGAGTGTTTTAGAAAGAACATGGGAAATCAACAGACTATCAATAAGTAGATGAGATGAGATGAGAATGAAATTGAATGAATCACAAACCTATGTCACATATTTATTGCGTCAATATATATTCATCATTGAGCCTTATTATTGAACAATGGAGCTTAGCACATCAGGGTATAAGGAACCAAGATGTAAAGATATCTCATTGAAGAAACAAACACATAGCAGACACGCAACAAACAAAGAAAAAGATAATGCCTATCATAGCTCCTCTAGTCACTTGTGGACATCCTTGAGTAGCATAGGAACAATATCTATCGCCAAATGATAAAAAGATAAAGACTAACCCAGACAAAATTCAGCAGCTATACTGACCTTGTGCCTTCGTTCTCAGTTGCTTGATGTGATGGTTGATAATGTCTGATCTCAGAAAGTTGTGGACCCCATTTAAGACTGACCTGTCTGATTTCGAGTGTATCCTCTTCTATTTAAGACAAGATAATTATCACTTTGATATGGATATGATACGATTGATAAGACAGTTTGATCAGTTGATTTCAGATGTTTGACTAGATAGTCATATCCTTTGTTAACTTCATGCGAAGTGTTTGTTGGATATCTGCTAGGGTATTTGTTTCTCACAAGATATTTTATTGCAAGTTTTTCTGATTGATTGATTTTTTATTTTTAGTTCTTTTCCAGGAGCTTTTTCGATGTTTTTGGATTATGTAGATCGATATTTGAATGTTTTTGGATGATTTTCAGGATTGTATTTGAATGTTTTTGAATGATTTTTTCCAAGATCGTATTTGAATGTTTTTGGTTGATTTTTTCAAGACATTATATGGATGTTTTTGGTATTTTTAATTTTTCAATTTTTTTTGGATTTTGTGGTTTTCAATTTTTGTGGATTTTGAGTTTTTCAATGTTTTTGGATATTTTTTCAAGACTTTATATGATTTTTTTGGATTTTTTCAAGACTTTATCTGATTTGTTTGGATTTTTTTAGGACTTTATACAATTTTTTGGATTTTTTCAGGGCTTTATCTGATTTTTAGGATTTTTTCAGTTATGCCCCCAGTGTGTAGACCTGTATGACATGATGATCTGCAAAATGTATGTGGAGACAAATGAATTTTTGACATGACCTATGTGAATGCAACATGTAGGATGAAGATGCATTTCCTATTCGAACAAGGTTGATTGTGTTTGTTTTTGCATTTGAATACACCAATTGAAATGGAGGTGCAAGACATTTCATAGATAAGCGGTCAATCGATCTCTAAGGTCCCGGGGATCATTCATCTCAACAAACTTAGTGACTAGGATTTACAAATGAAGACGTGGAAAACTTCCCTATTGGTTCTTAAAACTTTGATCTTCGTTTGCCCATGTGTGTGCAGATGCATTAATTCCCACTCTTATGTTCACTAAAGATCCTTAGCATCCTATATGACTAGCTACATGATTTTCTAACTTCAAAAGCATCCTGAATAGAGCCTCACTGCCAGCAAGCCTTGAGAGCTCCGATGAGGTTATAGACTGTAATTTCTCAAATATTGCTCCATTGCCAGTAGGCGTCCATAGCCCTGACGGAGTTACTTGCATGTTCCCATAGTCAAGCTTTTTATTGCATTTGTATACATGATATTTCAGTTATATATCATTGCTCTATTTGCCTTTAGATGGATATTTGGCATAGCTCTTTTTTTTTTTTTTCTTGACTTGTAAGTAATGAAACCTACTTGGGTGTGATAATTACAGCGGCGTTGAAGTAGATTTTTAGATTTTTCACTAGTCATATGATCAACTAGGTGTCTAGAATGAATTAGAGATCTTCTTAATGTGAGAGATATAGCAATTGATAGATTTTAGGTTAACAAGTCTCAAATAGTGAAATCACTACCCAACCATAAGCAAAGCGTCATCACAGAGTAATGTTGAGAATGAATGACCTTAGAACCTCAAAGACTTCATGTCCGAATATCTAAGAAAGGAAATGATCCTTGTTTTCCTTAGATGCAAACAGATGATAAACTTGAACAATTGCCTTGTTTTATTGATGTTGCTATATGCTAATGCAAAAACTTTTGAGAATGTGATGCATCTAAAAAAGCAACTATATGTAATGCAGTGTTTTTAAATGATATGATATGCAATGCGGAAAATAAAACCTAAACTAACCCGGCCTTTAGGTATAATATTTGTGTAGGTAGTTCATTGGTCTTTGTTTGAAAAGTCGGAAAAAGATGTCTTTCCCAATAGGATATAAGGACTCAGCTAAGTGTATATGTTCAACATCTCCAATGTTGATTTTATTAGTTTTTGGAGTTTTCTGGGTAATCAGAGGGAAATCTAGCTCTAGAACTCATGAATTTAGGTATAGTCTTATCATTTTCAAATAAATCCAATCGTGGTAGGTTCTTTTGCCCCCAGTCTATCAAGTGTGGGTGTATGATGCAAATTGTTTTTGGTTTCAAAGTTGTGACATGAGCGGGTGTTATGCCTATTTTTATTGATGCACTTGAAGAGGATGATGAAGTCAACCAGATGTTGATCTTATTAACTGGTGTTACGCTTATTTTTTTCACCACTTTGGCATGTGATGATGGCATACATACAATTGTTGACAAGTTGCTCTGTGTAGTATAATCCCAGATTAGTGATTTCATTGATAAGGGGTTCATGAACAACTTGTGTAGAGGGATTGGGATCATGAGGAGAAATGGCAAGTTCGTTTGAGAGGGAATCTTGTGAGGAACATTGAGGACTATGACATGGAGATGAAGGGATGGAGGGACCTAGATCAAGATTTGGAGAAATAATGGGATCTTGTTTAGGACATGAAGGTAAAGGTATGCTTTGATCTTGGTTTGTAAAGGGATTACTATGAAGGATAGAAGGGATGTCTTGATCTTGTTTAGGAGGTGGATGTTGGATGGGACTTGAAAGGACACTTTGTTCTTGAGATGGAAGGGTTTGATTATGAATGGAATAGAAAAGAGTGAGGGGATCATCATAAGATTCTTGGTATGTGGGATCTTAATCAAAAATTGGGTAGGATGGAAGTAGTTGTTCTTGATCTTTATTTGTTTCAGGACTCATTTCTTCTGATTTTGGATCATCCTCTTGACATGGGGAAGGATTTTGGAAATGCATGGGAGATTCTTGGAATGTTTCAACATTTTGGCCTGATGAAGAAGGATTCCGAATGAGATTCTTTGAATCATGACTTGGATTAGATTGGTTTTGTATGATGGATAGACCTTGGGAGGTTGTGTTATTAGATAGAGATGGCATGGATTGGTTTTGTGTGACTTCAAAGGATGATGAAATGGTGGATAGATATAGTTGATTTAGGATTTGGTTGAAAGGGATTTGATTTTGGGTGAAAGATGTTTGATTTTGAGTGAAAGTTGTTTGATTTTGGTTAAATGAATTTTGATTTGGACTTTGGTTGAAAGGGATTTGATTTTGGTTGAAAGAGGTTTGATTTTGGTTGAATGAATTTTGATTTGGACATTGGTTGAAAGGGATTTGATTTTGGTTGAAAGAGGTTTGATTTTGGTTGAATGAATTATGATTTGGACATTGGTTGAAAGGGGTTTGATTTTGGTTGAAAGAGGTTTGAATGTTAGGTTGATGTGAATTTTTATTTAGACATTGGTTGAATAGGGTTTGATTTTGGTTGAAAGGGGTTTGAATGTTGGGTTGATATGAATTTTTATTTGGAATTTGGTTGAATGGGGTTTGATTTTGGTTGAAAGGGGTACTTTGAATTTTGGGTTGATGTGATTGGTATGAATGATGTAGTGGGTTGAAAGAAAAAGAAGGTTTACATGACTCTAATGTTGGTTGAACGTAGGTAGGAATGGATTTGTTGAAGAGTGAAGGTTGGCATGTTTGAATGGTCTCACAAGAATAGGAAGGTTGGTCTGATATTGATTCCCTTGTGGCCATCACTTCTCTCATCATGTTTTCTAACCAGCCCCTATGGTTGTCAGGACTAGCCATGAATGTCACTTGTTGTTGCATGGTGATAGAATAGGAATGGAAGGGATCAATCCTCCACCTTCCCTATGAAATGTATAATTCCAATCCATGATGTTTGCTTGTTTGGTTTGGACCTAGGATCACAACATGTAAGATATTTTCTCCATTTCTCTGGATGTGATAATGTTTGATTTGTTGAACTTGACAAACTTGTTTGAGTTGAGGTTGAGTTTGATTGGTCCTCTGATTGTGATTTGGACGTTTGGCATATGACTTCCTAGGATGATTATGCAAATGATGATGAACTAAGACAGACATATATGAGGTCTAGATGAAGATCAAAATGATAATGTAGGACTATGTAACTAATATGGATGATAATGCAAAAGACTTAGGATGATAATGAGGATGTAAGTGGGACTAAGAAAGGACGTAGGACGATAATGAGGACGTAAGTGGGACTATGCAAAAGATGTAGGATGATAATGAGGATGTAAGTGGGACTATGCAAAAGACGTAGGACAAAAATGAGGATGTAAGTGGGACTATGCAAAAGACATAGGATGATAATGAGGATGTAAGTGGGACTATGCAAAAGACGTAGGATGAAAATGAGGATGTGATTGGGACTATGCAAAATACTAATTACTATGTAAGGGATTGCCTGTGGTCACAAGTATGTAAGGACTTTTGAGAATTAGTTTCAAAATAGACTTTGTTTTTGGTAACTTCGTATGTAGGACAATGTTTTGTAGTTTTCCAAATCTAAGAACAATTGTTGCTAGGTATGTATAGCTGACTGACTCAATTTTCATACAGTCTCAAAAATTTAGAGATACATGGGATAGGGCCTGAAATAGCCCAAAGGACTAACTCAATACTAGTCTATCACAATGATACATAAAAAAGAACGGAATACAATCTTAGGTTGGATAGTGGACACCATTCAGTGAGGCCCCTGTAGCAAAATACCGAAACAAGATGGACAGATAGAGAGTCTGGCAGCACTGGCTCCACTCCATGGCACACACTTCTGGGGCATGCCAATCTCTCTTACCCCAAAGATCCGAAGATCTTATCACCAAGGGATTTCTATCTCATAATGTAAGGTACATGAGGGGTATCTATGGGGTACGATCCGCACTTCCGAAACCACTGAATGTAGGATTTTTGGTAACTAAATTGGTTCTTAGTATTAGGTTTTGAGGGGTACCAATCCAACAATGGATTCTCAGAGCAAGCCACTTAAGGCTTTAGTTGAGCTTATCAGTGTAGGGAAGGCCCCCACATATGTCGAATTCACTCAACACTCTAGCCATCTGACCAGTATATTTATATAGCGGCTTGAAAACCCACTCGAGAGTACGTTGGGAGAGATGATATCCCCAACGCATCCCAATCCAAAGTACCTCTATGGGGTGATGAAATCCTTAGTCAAAGATACCTCTCACTACATAGAATAAAATAAAATTTGGATGTCATTGTCACCTTCCTTCTTTCTCCCAAAAGCCCGATGGCAGGTAGAAAGTCAGTTAGTGCAACTGTAGGTCCACCCCAGACAGAATGAAAAGTTCTTTACCTTAAAAAAAAATAGAAAATGATTTAATCTAATGCAGCCTGATTCATGTTCATTTTATAGCCCCAAATTTAGGTGTTGGATCCGCATGTGCATGTCAATTTTAAACACCAAATCCAAGAATGAAGGCATACATGTCAATTTTAACCATTTGTTTGATTTTTAAGCACTAGAAACCAAGTGTGAGATACACGCATGTCAATTTTATCCCATGTTCATTTTAAACACCAACAACAAAGTGTGAGATTATCCATGCATGTCCTTTTTAACTGTTGTTGATTTTAAGCACTAAAAAATTGAAGTGTGAGATTATCCATGCATGTCCTTTTTAACTGTTGTTGATTTTAAGCACTAAAAATTGAAGTGTGAAGTGTGCATGCAAATTTACTAATCTAATCCTCTCTGCGAATCCACCATAGGCTACAAATAGAAGATTAGTAGTAAAATTAAACCAACAAAAAATAGAAACTCAAAACTTGACAAAGGAGATTGTGTGATACTACCTGAGTGATTGTGTGATACTTACAGACCGAATGTGTAAATCTGACAGATCGAATGCGTAAATATGAGACTGAATGCGTGATGATATCTGGTTAATTGCGTAGCAATAATAGCTTGATTACGTGATAGAATGAAGACAACAAAAAAATTAGAAAAATACAAGAAAACTAAACCCGGTCAGGAACCTGCGAAACCAATTGTGAAGCCCTAGCCAAATCCCTCATCATCCATTCAATATTGATTAGATCATATTTAACTATATAAGAAAGAACTAGGCTATTATATCTGTCTAAGGCCAATTGTTCTTCTGAATCCTGTATCAATTTTTCTACCTGGAGAACTTTTTGATATCGTTTGGATTCTCTCCTTTGTTGTTTTGTCCTTCTTGCACCTGAAATCTTGAATTGAACTTTTCTTGCCATAAACAGTGTTAATCAAATCATGAAATAAAAAGAAATTTAATCCCAGATTAACCAATTTTAAGGTAGAATTAAACAAAATAGATATAACACAGAAGAAAAATATAAATAGCAAAGCTTCCTATGAATGTGTGATCCCAAAAGGGCAATTGCGTGATCTGGACAGGGCGATTGCGTGACCCTGTCTGAATGAATGCATGACCCCGAAGGGTCGAATGCGTGATTCTATCTATGTTAGGATTCCCACAGAGACTGAGAGGGGGGGTGAATCAGTATCTAACCTGTAATAAGATTTTCTCAACTTAAAACATGTAGAGCATATTAATATTGTATACTGGTAAACAAAAAGTAATGCAATAAACAAAGATAAAAACAACCACATGAAAAACACACCATAACACAATATTTTAATGGGGAAACCCGATGTGGGAAAAACCTCGGTGGGATTTGTGACCCACAATATTCACTTACTAGCCAATAAGAGAATATTACTACTACAAGAGGGACCTGCACATGCAGGAAGGTCAAGTGCCTAGAGCTCACTGCTCAATTACAAAATGGGAAGTCTCACTGACTTACAAAATAGATTATACAAATCCAATATCTTGTACTACTTCAAAAGAGCATCTACTATGCCAAATCCAGTACTGGTTTATAGCTCTGCTTCTTACATAAACCCTTAACCTATAATTCGCATAATAGGTCTGCCTTATTTCACCTAATTACATTCCTCTAAAAATGTTCTATAATGATCTCTCTTATATAAGAGTCATTTTACAACTTGCCAAGTCGGCTTACAATTATTTTTCAATAATAAACAAAATATATTAACAACAAAATTCATGTCGGCTTCTGTGTCGGTATGCTTCCTTTCACTATCGGTGTCGGTGGTCTGTGTGCTGGTGTAGAATCTAACTTTGTTGGTGCCGGTGGATTGCCTTGTCAGTGTCATAGGATTGTAAGGTTACCATCAATGAAAAAACCTTCAATCACCTACAATGTCTCATTGGAGTGTGCATTTGCCAATAATCTCCCCCTTTGGCATTTATGGCAACACTCGTGAGAAAAATTCAGAAGTGTATCCAAAAATTAAAGTCCAAAAATTGTTACCAAAAATGTGTGGTCCCCCTGAGAAGATGATCCTTAAGTTATTGGATTTTTCTCATACCACTACTCCCCCTTTGGCATCAATGACAAAGGTTGTGAAAATTTCAATAGAGTGTAGTTCCTATTTCAACCTTGTAGCCGGTTGGTTACAATCTAAAAAAGTTCTGTCAAAACCAAATTCAAGTTCTCAATGAACTTTTAACTATCTTTTATTGCTGCCTTTGTTCATTGAACTATACCAATGAGGTGTTGCATTTTCTCTACTAGTGTTTTATGTCCTTGTACCAATGCATCAGATATTTCTTTCCTTAAGGATGGTAGGTAGTCCAATTGTGGGCTTAGTCTTAATTTCAGATCCTTAGCCTTACTTTTGATTCTCTCATTTTCTCTTTCTAGCTTTAGTAATTATTCCTCAAAACCCGTTATCTTTTGCTCAAAAACTGATAATGAATAAGATGAATTAATAAAATTGTCAGCTAGTTGATTTATTTCCTCCTGTATCTTGTTGATCTTCTTGTCTATATCAACTCTCAAAAAGTTAGTCTTACAAGTATCTCTGTACAAAGTTTTGAATTCATTTAATGTGCTACATAATTTCGGTAGAAGTGTGTTAAACTGCCTTGTACACTTCTTTATTTGTTCCTCAAAGAATTTCTATTTTTCCTTTTCTAACCTCTCTTTGAATGTGTCCTCCTTTATTTGTTCAACTGTCACTATGTTGTCAATAATATACTTAGACAATGTGTCAAGTTGACTCAAAGAGTCCTTATTATCTATATTACATTTTGGAGCTATCATCTTCAAAATTGGAATTGTGTCATCTATAGCCTTATATGCCTGTGAACTATAGTCTGTTATTTTCTTTAGAGAGTCTAAAAGAACTTCAATTACATTTCATGTCTTGAATCCTACAATTGAAGAGACAACACTCTAAATTCCACCAGTGGGAGCAATATCCTTGCTTGTGGTGGCCTCTGGTAGGTCAGTCTGTGTTTCCATTTCCTTAAGCAATGGTTTGTTTTGCTCAGCAGTTGTCGGTGGCACTGATTCTGTATTAACATGTTGCATGTTGCTCTACTTGTTGCTCTATTTCTTGTTGTTCTATTTTCCCATCTGTTGGTTTACCTTCAGTGTTATCTGTGTTATCAGTTACCGGTGGCTCACTAGCCTTGTCTGTCTTACCGGTTGTGTCCTTATCTACCATAATGTTGACCTTCTGAGTATCAACATCTATTGTATATAATACCTCAGAATTAGGATTTGTATCCTCCTATGATATATCCATATTCTCATTAGTCAGTTGATCTTTAGTTGTTGTTACCGGTGGAGTATTTAGAGGTGGTGGGGATAAGTTATCTTTTATTTTTATGCTTGGAGGTCCACCAACCTTTCCTTTTCCCTTATCCTTGTCTTTCTGATATGCCTTGATTGGTTTAGGGTTTCTATATTCTTCCTATTTTTCCTTCTCAATAAGGAATATATCTCATGCATTAACAGTTTCCTCTACAACCTCATTTACTCTACCAACCATAAGTGCTACATGTCGGTGTGCAGTTGAGACTACTGTCTGGTTAGCCTCTGAGATCATATCATCTATCTCTTTAGGTGAGTTAACAGGATAAACAGCAAGTAGTTTCTCAAACTTTATTTTCTTGTCAAGCTCTACAATAGCTTGCCTTCTAGCTTCAAGTCTTTTAAATAGTTCTATCGGTACTTCATCTACAATTTGCATCAAAAATTTCTTGTAGAGATCCAAGTGTAGAATTACATTGTTTTCAACTTTCTCCTTGTCATCAACTGATAATGTGTCATATAGTTTGTTGATGTTTTTCAACTGTCCTTCCTCTATTATTTCATCTAGCAGTTTGTCAATTGGAGCAATATTTTGTTGAGTCCTTTTCTTTGGTGTTAACTTTTTCTTCTTTGGAGTTATCTTTTTAACCGGGGGCCTCACTGCCTGTTGTTTTTGTCTAGTTCTTCTAGGCAAAGGTGTGGATATCGGTGAATGTTCCCTTTTCCTTAAAACTCTTTTAAATGCAGCTGGCATGTCACTCTCTAAAGAAGTTGCAACCGGTGAAAGGTGAGTTTCTGGTTGCTGTGCCTGTAACTCATCTTCAGTGATACCGATTTGTTTCAGTACATCTTCTTTGATATCCTTAGCCTGCCTTGAACCTCTCCTCACTATTGCTTCTACTTTCTTCACTCTCTTCTTGAATTGAATTTGATTTTCAATGGTTTCAGCACTGCCAAATACCTCTTCCTTAGGTTCATTGGGTTCTTCTAGAAGGGCTTTAGCATATGTTTCAATGATGTGATCATCTATCTCATAACCCATTTCAGTAACCCAAATTGTTCTTGGGATAATTGCTTCCATCCAAATTTCATCCTTCTTAATCACAAAACATATGTCATCCTTATACTTATCTACAATTTTTTGTGATAATCTTACTCTAGTGTTCATCCGAGCTTTCAGTGCTTGAAATTATTCATTAATATTATTTTCTCTATTTTCACCCATGTTTCTCAATAAGTTAGATAATTGTTTGCCTACCAGTATGTCAAATCCAAGGTTCTTATTACCTATACTGAGCACCTATTTGGTTATATGTAGCATTAAGCAAACACGTAAGTTACCAAATCTTAATGTCCCTTTCTTATCCTTCTTGATCTTTCCCATATTGTCAATCAATTCATCCTTTAACCATTCACACACATCAATTTTCACATTATCCTTAATCATGTCATAAGCACTCTTTATGCATAAGCTGGAAACTAAATTTAGTCTATTTGCATGTGTTGTTTTGTAGCCTAGAATCATGCTAATGAATCTCACATTTATGTCAGTTACATCATTCACCCTTAAGGACCTTTTGTCAGATGTTGCACCTGTTAGGTTCATTACTAGGTCATTTGAGACCTTCTTTGTCTTGTCAGGTCTGTTAACGGTGGAGGGTAACCCCGTTACAGCTTTTACAGCTTCCTTAGTGATTTTGTGAATTGAATCCAGCTAGAAAAATTCACCATGAACCCTTCTCAATACTATCCTTATCACTTCCTTAGGGAAATCCAGAATGTAGAGAATTTCTGTGAATCCTAAGGTTTCAATTATTTTGTGTTCAGGTTTCACATTACTGGAATCATCAGAAATAACAGTCTTGAACATGTTCTTAATTTCTTCATCACCTAATTCTTCTATATGGCAATGAATATACATCCTAGGGTCTTCTGCAAAAACTACTCCTTTGGGGATTTGAGAAAAGCACCAACATTGTCATCCTTCTTTGCTATTTCAGGAACTAACTGAAAAATGGGCCTAGGGCACTTGATTACTTCCACTACAGTAGGGTTTGCTATGAATTCAGGTATAGAAGAGGATGCCATGATTATAATTACCTTTTTCTACCTTTGGAAAGATTGATTGCTGAATTGCTTTGCTTCTTTGCTCGAAATGCCTTAGCTCTGGAAATTTCGTGCTCTTCAAATGTTTGAATGCTCGATGAAGTAAAATGGAGTTGAAAACACTAATTAATAATGTCAATTTGCCAACTACCATATTTAATGTTTGTCGGTTAAGTACTCACTTAACATATCTGCCGATATAGAAGTAATTTCAACTCCTTACCATCAACCGAGGGAATAATAGTATATTTTTCATTTGATTGCCAAACCCTCAAAGAAATTTTCTTTAGTTGGATGAAGACTCTCCTGTCAGTGGAGTGTTACTTTCTTTTGTCGGTGGAGTGTTACTCTATTCTGTCGGTGGAGGAGTATTCCTATCAACATTCAATTCAGATTTCCTTATTCATTGTTTAGAGAATTCCTGCTTTACTTCTTCAACCTTTTCTTTACCTTTCAAACTAGGACCTTTGTTGTCTACCGGTGAGGACTTGCTTCTACAAAATTTAGCAATATGCACAATTTTGTTACATGCATAACAAGTCACATGATTTCTCTGAATAGCCTTTCCATAACCTATGCCGGTTTGTGTTCTGCATTGATTAGATAAGTGTCCAAATCTTCCACAAACATAACATCTTACATTCATTCTACAATTTTCAGAATTATGACCAACTTTGTTGCATTTTGAACATTGACCGGTGGGTGTATTGGTATTCTGATAATTTCTAGATCTACATTGATTTTCTCTATGACCAAACTTGTTATGGTTAAAGCATTTTCCATTAAATTTATAAGCAGTAGGTTGTCTTACCGGTTTTCCATGATCCTATGTGTTTGCAATACCGGAGCTTTCACCAGTTTCAAAGCCAAGACCATTAGTGTCACCATTAGGTTTCTGTTTCTTCAACAAGTTGCTAAGTTCTTCTGAGCTTTTCTTGTTTCAGCTTATTCATCAGATCACTAAGAGTTTCCTTTTCATCATTCTCATTTTGCATCTTTTCACAAAGTTCTCTTCTCTTGTTTCTTAAAATAGAAAGATTTTCTTGAAGTTCTTGAATAATATACTGAGCAGCCTTTAGATCATCTTCAAGTTCGATATTTTTCAATTTTTCTACATAATAGTCTGAGAGAGCTCCTTCTAGTTGTTTCATCAAGTTTTCCATCTCTACCGATGTCAAGATCTTCCTCAAGTTGTTAGGCTTCTGAAAATAGAGGACCAGGCTCTGATACCAATTATTAGGATTCCCACAGATACTGAGAGGGGGGGTGAATTAGTATCTAACCGGTAATAAGATTTTCTTAACTTAAAACATGTAGAGCATATTAATATTGTGTACCGGTAAATAGAAAGTAATGCAATAAATAGAGATAAAAACAACCACATGAAAAACACACCATAACACAATATTTTAACGAGGAAACCCTGTGTGGGAAAAACCTCGGTGGGATTTGTGACCCACAATATTCACTTACTAGCCAATAAGAGTATATTACTACTACAAGAGGGGCCTGCACATGCAGGAAGGCCAAATGCCTAGAGCTCACTACTCAATTACAAAATGGGAAGTCTCACTGACTTACAAAATGGATTATACAAATCCAATGTCTTGTACTGCTTCAAAATAGCATCTACTATTGTGAGATTTTGCCAAGATCTAGAGGCAATGGAAAGTACAAATAGAGAAAACAAAATAGATGATAGAAATAAATTGTATTCTATCAAGATGAAAATACTGATCAATTGGATCATCAAGTGATACATACAATGAAAATGAGCCTTCTTATATAGGCAAGGCTATATGGATATGTGAGCACACAAACATGACATGTGGCTCAATAAGAAACAAGGGTAGGTAGGAAATAGGTGTGGATAGGTAGGAGAAATAATATAATAGTCCACATGAGGTGGATCACCCATTGAATGTGGAGTGTAATAACAAGATCAACATCATAAAAGGTGGAAATTCTCCTACACACACTATCCCAATGTGGCACAAACACCCAAGTGTCTCATACCCAAACTACTATGAAATGCATTTCCTAAGTAAACTTAAGTAAGTGTAATAATATCCAAGATGAATAATTATTTACACCAACACCCCACCTTAAGTGCAACTTAGGGGAATGCACTTAAGTCTACAATTCAACTAAGCAATGCAAGATGGGTCCCGGCTACTAGGCCATGTTAGGTACCCATGTACAAATGCAAATGCATGAAAACCAATACAATGAAATCTCTCACAAAGTGGGGAAAGAGAGAAAAACCCAATGGGAAAAAACCCTCCCCCAAAAGAGAGATGAAAAACTAGATACAAAGAACTCTCATAGAAGTATGTGAAGGACAAAACCCAATGTGAGGAAAAAGTCCCCCCCACATGAGAGAAGAAGAGAAGCTAGGAAGCCCCCCCTAAATGTGGAATCTGCACCAATGATAGAAGCTTGATGTATGAAGAAACTGCTCCACGAACATCGAACAACATTCCTCCCCTTAGGAAGAAACAAAATCAAAGGTGTATCCATGAAGTCTCCCTAATCATGAAGGGAAGATGTATGAAAAAAACTCATGATAAAAGGAATCTCTGAAAATTGCTCAAGTGTGCCCATGTCGATGCTGAAAGATACCCCCTCCAAAGGTGGTAAACTATGCCACACTGCTGAAAAAGGCACTCCAAGATCTAGTGGAGATGGATGTAGAACATGTCCCAAAGACTCACATGTCTCCTCAAAAGATAAAGAGACCTCCTCCAACTGTTGTACATAAGTATCCACAATCATATCAACCTCTAAAGATTGATCATGTAGAGAATGCACAAGAGGATCAGAGTGTTCTCTCACAACAATCAAAGAAGGATCACCTTCATCAAAGAGAAGATGAATGTCATCAATGATGTCTCCCAAATCTGCAATGTAGGATTCCACAAACAAGCGTGCAATGTCTGTCATGTAATCATCCCACGAATTTGAAGCTGGAAGACAATGAATATCCTGTTGCACTGAATCACATGCTATCTACATCATCAGGTGCAATAGGTGATGTGATATCAATATGAGGAGATGAAATACAAGACTCAAGAATGGGTTCACATGTGAGAATCCCCATGTTCAAGTTCCCAAAGTTCTCCTCAAAATCTGAACCATCACAAGAAGTGTGATCATCATGTGTAGAATCATCAAATGTGAAATCATCATCATCAACAAAATCTGAAAAGGAGTATAACTAAGATGCCTAATCAACCACCCCAGTTGCAATGATAGCTCTAGTCTCCAAGTCTCGAATGAAAACTGACTCAGGTGTGAACTCCACAACTCTCTTAGTTGCGCCATGTGTGATTTGATAGATAGAAAGGAGATTGTTTGTCAAGTGGGGTACACACAACACATTATTGAAGGAGTTATCCCCAATGTCAATAGATCATTTCCCAATCACATCCATGTATGTATGATTGCCCATCAATACCTGCAGCATGGTGCAAGGCTCAAATGTAGAGAACATAGACTGTGAAGATGTCATATGATGAGAAGCCCCTGAATCTAGAATCCATCTCTCTAAATCATAACTGATAGTAGCACATAGAGATTTTTATTTTCTTGTCCCAAAAGAGTGAGTCTTCCCACTTGTAGAAGCCATGAATGCTTGCCCTTTTCCTTTTGAATGTGAGGAAGTGGAAGTTGATGAATCATCCTTCTTGTTGACATTAGGCAAATCAATGTTATGTTTTTTGATGATATGTGTGAGCTCATCAATCTTCTTAGAATGGCAATGATGCTCCTCATGACCAAACTTTTTACAATAGGCACAAGTAGGTCTCTCCCTCTTTGGTGAGTTATCCCTCTTGGAAGAGGATGAATCTCCTTGTTGTGGAGAAGATGGTGCTTTGTCCTTAGGCTTTGATTGCCATTTCTTCTTGTTTGAGTTGTCCTTTCCTTGATTTCCTTTGTTCCCTTGATTTGCCACTAATGCTTGAGCCTTAGAAGTCTTAAGAATGCCCATGCTTATCAACTTAGTTTGTTCCATCATCAACATTTCATTGAAAGCATCAAATGTAGGCATTGTGTAGCTTGAACCCATTGTCATCCTATGGGTTTGCAAACTAGAAACAAATGCGACATATTCTTGTGGAAGCTTGCCTATCAAGTTGAATATCAATTGAGTATCCTTCTTATCAATGCCACAATCTTTGAGTTGTGCCCTCAACTCATTTTCCTTAGTGATATAATCTTGTATAGTATCAAAGTTATTGGGATCTAACATGGTGAGATCACTATCAATTTGATATCCCCTAATCTCATCAACTTGACCATACAAGTCTTGAAACTTTTTCCAAGCATCCTTGATTAGAGTACACTTCTCAATATGAAAAATGAGATCCTTTGATACACACTTTCTTAAGGTACCAATTGCCATGATATTTTTAGTGAGCCAATCTAAGTGACCAATTGGATCAACCTTAGGATCAGCGGGAGCAACAATAGTTCCATCAATGTAATGCGTTAGTCATTTTTCCATAAGTTTACTCCATGCATCAATTTTCCAAGTAGCATAATTATGAGGAGTTAATAGAGGAAACTTAGAAGAACCCATAGCAGCAAAAAGGAAGGAACACAAGAGCACAAAAGCACAAGATACACCCCCCCCCCAAATTCACTCAATCAAGAAACCCCCCAAAATGGTGATTTTAGCACTTTATACTTAGTGCATATACAATGGGCCACTTGCAAACAATGGAAAGGTGGAATTTTGATTTTGTTTTAAAACTGCTCAAAATGAGATCTAAGAGACTTCAACAAATACTGCTAGTGATCTAAACTGAGATCCAAGCAAAATGCAAGTACCAAATATGCCAAAAATAGCCAAATACTAAAAGTACAATTTCTACTTAAAATCAATGCAAACAGATGGCAGATTATGAAAGTAGAAGAAAAAATATGCACTTTCAAAAAAATGGCACCTGAAAAGGAGTCCATATGAGCCCAAACGAAGCCTCCAAAGTTGTAAAAATCAGGATTTCACGATTTTTGAAAAACCTGTATCCAAAATTCAGAAAACTCCTACATCACTGTACAGATCACAAAATTCTACCTCAAAACAAAAACAATTGCTCGAAAAAATGAGTCCGGATGAGTGAGATATCGCTATTTGAAAAATGCCTGCAAAATTAAAATTTCTAGAAAATTTCCGCCGCAGCGTCAAACTTCAAATGCCTCTAGATTTGGCCTCCAAAGTCCGATATGGATGAAACAAAAGGCAAAACTGACTTTCTTGGACCTCCTAAATCCAATGATGACCTCAGATTTGATGCAACAAGCTTCAATAAAAACCTGCAATAGAAAGATCCAAAATGCAAACCCCAAATAGCATCAAATTTCTCTCAATTAGCAAACCAATGACACTCTAATGGCTCTGATACCATGTGAGATTTTGCCAAGATCTAGAGGCAATGGAAAGCACAAATAGAGAAAACAAAATAGATGATAGAAATAAACTATATTCTATCAAGATGAAAATACTGATCAACTGGATCATCAAGCAATACATACAATGAAAATGAGCCTGCTTATATAGGCAAGGCTATATGGATATGTGAGCACACAAACATGACATGTAGCTCAATAAAAAACAAGGGTAGGTAGGAAATAGGTGTGGGTAGTTAGGAGAAATAATATAATAGTCCACATGAGGTGGATCACCCACTGAATGTGGAGTGTAACAACAAGATCAACACCATAAAAGGTGGAAATTCTCCCACACACACTATCCCAATGTGGCACAAACACCCAAGTGTCTCATACCCAAACTACTATGAAATGCATTTCCTAAGTAAACTTAAGTAAGTGTAATAATATCCAAGATGAATAACTATTTACACCAACAACTATGCCAAATCCAGTACCAGTTTATAGCTCTGCTTCTTACATAAACCCTTAACCTATAATTCACATAATAGGTCTGCCTTATTTCACCTAATTACATTCCTCTAAAAATGTTCTATAATGATCTTTCCTATATAAGAGTCATTTTACAACTTGCCAAGTCAGCTTACAATGATTTTTCAATAATAAACAAAATATATTAACAACAAAATTCATGTTGGATTCTGTGTCGGTATGCTTCCTTTCACTGCCGGTGCCAGTGGTCTGTGTGCCGGTGTAGAATCTAACTTTGTTGGTGTCGGTGGATTGCCTTGTCGGTGTCATAGGATTGTAAGGTTGCCATCAATGACAAAACCTTCAATCACCTACAATGTCTCATTGGAGTGTGCATTTGCCAGCAGTCTATGTGATTGTGTGACGATGTAAGCTGGAATGCATGATAGAAAATCTTTTCTCAAAATTCATGCAACCTACAAAAAAAATGAATAATCTGCACAATCTACAAAAATCACACAAAACACAGAAAAAGGTTAAATTGTTGTTAGTTCACATCGGGCTCACCAAAATGTGGGAATGCAAAATTCATCTTCTGTTAACAAAGTAATCAATTAGAAACAAGGGAAATCATGAATCCCTATCCTAATCAGAATTTAACAAACAATACAATGGAATAACACAACCAAGTAAAATAGGAATTATAAATCATCAAATCAATAAAAACTCCCTATTTTGTGACTACGTAGAACTTCCATTGCTCTTCTCCTCTTCGTGGTATGATGGCTCTCAGATATTGCACTGGTAACCTACAAGTGACACAAAGATTCAAAGTTCGCGATTGTTAAAAATGGAGATTGGATGCTCAATTTATAGATTTTTGGAGAAGATTGATTGAAAGGTGGAACAGATTGATCAAGAGGTGGAACTCAGGTGAGCTCAAATGAAAATTGATAGTTGAACTGCTGATTGTAGGAGTGAAACTCAATAGATTGAATAGATTAATTGAGTCAACTGATTGAGAAAAAGCTGACTGAAAGAAGAAAAAGAATGATTGGTGGAAATAAAGAAGATGACACAGAGAGCTTAATTTAGAAAAAGCTAACTGAAAGATGGAAATAGAAGTTGAAGAGATAAATGATTTAATTAATTAATTTAGCATGTGCTTGCATTTAGATTTAGATTATTAATTTAATCTTTGCATGAGATATTATTCAAATAATTGAATTTATTAATTCAATTTAGCATTTGAATATATTTAGAACTTAACTTTGATTTTCAATTTGGTTTTTGAAATCATGCACATGTAATTGAATTTGGAAGAAATTGGAAGAATATGAAATTAAATGAAATTACACTTTGGGGATTTGGACATGGAGAATTAGAAGAATTAATTAGTTAATTAAATAATTTAAAGAAACTATTTAATTATTTAGAAATGGAATTTAATTAAATAATAAAGATTATTTGAATTAAAGGATAAAATCACAATTAATTAAATAATAAATATTTAATTAATATTTAGAAGAGGGTTGAATGATCAGATTACTAGAGATAGAAATTGAATAATTAGCAATTTATTTAAATAATAAAGATTATTTAAATTGGAGAATTAATTAGAATTAATTAAATAATAAATATTTAATTAATATTTAGAAAATGATTAAAATGATTAAATGATGATAGAATAGAAAAAAAGAATAATTAATAAGATGATGAGGAAATATGAAATTAGAAGAATAAGATTAATTAACTTAATTAAATAATAAAGATAATTATTTAATCAATTAGAAGAATAATTAATACATGATCAATGAGACATTTTTAAGTGTCTACAAGATTTATTTGTTATAATAATTAGTTTGAGTAAATATATGGTTGATCAAATGTTTAATGACATCATGTAGAACATTCTAATCATTTTCTTACTATTTATTGAGCATTAAAATGGTGTATGCATATTAAAGTATATCAGTGGGTGATTAATGGAAGTTCTAACATTTGTTTATATTATAACTTGGTAAATGTGATCATTATATCGATAGGACATCTTGAACATTAATCATGTATGGGTGTATTTCTTGTGTGTGTATGAGACACTTTATTTCCTTCTTGCATATATTATCTTTCATAAGGGATATTTTTCTAGATTATCGTAAAGAATTATAATGCATTAAAAATGATAAAAGAATATTGGTATATAAATAAATTTATGATTTTATGTGTCTAGCGTGCACTCTCTAACACATTTAGGGGGTTGTACCCTTGGGTGTTGTGTAGTGGTTATTCCCTTTTGGTGTGACTAATGTTGGTCACCTCGTGATGTAGATTTGGATGAATTGGTTATTTTGTCTTGAGTTATTTTGTGATTTTGTGAAGTATCATTGGATTTGATTTGATTTTGGATCTTTTTGCTTAGGATTGGCCACTAATTTATTCTTTCGTTTGTTTTGTTCTTGTGGTGGCACTTGTCACACTCTATTTCTTGATCGACTTCATCAGCAAAATTTTCTTTCTTTTCATGATTTAATAATTGGATTTGAAGATCTTTCCTTCTGACTTCATCTTTGTTGTCCATAGTGGTCATTTGGTATGTTTGAGTGTTGTGGGCCCTTGTTCTATGTCAATGTTGTCTCTATCATGTTCACTTGGAACCTCTAATAGTGTGTGCAAAGGAGGACACCACGGAGAAGTGCATTAGCTTTAATGAACCATTAAGTAATGCTAATATTAGTTGACTAAATGAAAACCTGTTAATGGATAAAATATATTGGTGGCTCCTAAAATTTTATGAAAGTTAGATAGAAGCGCATTCAATGGAGGAATTTGTAATATATAAAGTAGATAAAAGCAAAGGAAACTATTGATTTCATATCTTCAATGAGTTCTTATATATGAATATATATCATGTATAATTAATGGATTAGAGTGCCTTTAAAAAGAATTGATTGGATGGTAGATGTGTAAATTCTTACATCAAAGTAGTATTATCAAAAGTGTGATAGGGATTGAGAAGTTGATTGTTGTTAATCTTGCTTTTCTTGAAATTATAGGATATGGAATTTTGATAATTGCAATATTCTCTTCATATTATTTGGTTTTCAAAGAAGTTTACTCAAACTGTTCTCATATACGTGCATGACATTTGGCTTCTTACGGATGTGCTTATGAGTAGAAAATTGTGTAAAACGTATATTTGTAATTCATTTAGAGCTTCTAGATTAGATTGTGTGCCAAAAAAATGAACATCAAAGTTTTGAATCACACTCTGTGATTCATCATCAGGATGAGAAAGAGTTGAAAAGAGATGAAAAATGGCAAGCTGCAGATCTAGACAATATAAAGAGATGAGAGAGGGGAGAGATAAGAAGACAACACATAGATCAAGCACAAGAATAAAAAACTACTAGCCCAACATCTAAAAAGAGAAGAAACACAAATGTGAATAAATAAACACTAAAAATATGAATAAACACATGGATAAATTTGGATTTGATACTCGAATAATTTAATTCTGAATTGGAAAAGAAAATTGGGAAAGGGGGAATGCAATTGATTGTTTTCAATTTCTAGAAAATGTTGTTGGAAATATCTTGTTGTCTTCTCTAAGATTGTTTATGTTTTCATTTCTTTGTATTTTAGAAAGGATATTGATTTTATTTTTAGAGTTGACCATCCCTATAGGTTGTATTCATTGTATCCCCTTTGTTGCAGAGTCTATTTTTTGAGATCTTTGTCTCCTTGTTGATTGTCGGAAGTTCTTGCAACTCTCCATGACTACATATTTTAGTGTCCAGACCTTTCTAAGAGAGTTTAGAGGTTTCAATTGAATCTTGTGAACCTAGCAATGGTGTTTTTATGTTGATTGCAGTGATATCCTATCTCTCCCTTGATGCTATGGCTTCTAGGTGTCAGTTTAGGCATTGTGGGAGAAATATTTTCTATGGTATTTTCTATCAGTGATTATGTTACTTATGTTTTTTATTTCCTCTTCAAATTTTGAGTCTTCCAGTCCCTTTGTGTCAAGTTTGTGAGCCGGATTTGACCCCTATGCAAACTTGAGTAAGTACATATGCTTTATGTGCCCGTTTTGCTTATTTTTTTGCATATTTACCCAGAACACTACAAGAACACCTAGGAGAAATGGGAAATGGAATAGGTACACTGGGCTCCACCCCAGTGGTACTGGGGAATGTACCCATGGAGCTGGGAAATGCACCCAGAAAGCTAAAGTCCTAAAACTCAAAATGAAGGCCTAATTACCTAGAACGCTGACAAATGCACCTAGACTGTCATAGAATGGTCCAAAAATGCTATGTTACATACCAAAAATTCTATCATACATACCAAGGGCGCTACTCTGCAAACCAAAAGCACTGGACTATTCTGGAAGTCCTAAAAAGTCAGTTTTGAGCCTGGTTTGGTGTCTTTTGGGGTTTTATGATTTCTCCAGAGGCATGTGCAAATTGTGATGACATTCTCAAAGTTTTCTTTGGTGTATTTTTATCACTCATGATGTTTCTTGAGCTCTGGTATGAGGATTCATGCCTTACCATTGAGGTGTTTAATATGGAATGCATTGCTCCAGCGAAAGGGAGAATTCCTCGCTATTGAGGTTTGATAATGTGGCTCCAGTGGAATGTGTTTTGCCTCACTGTAGAGGATTTGATATGGATTTGGTTTCATCCTTAGATTGTATTCATTATTGTCTCTTTCTTTGTATTGATTTGGTGAAGGATCCTAACATGTGGATGGCTTTATGTACTCTTTTGTGATCAGTTTGTTCTCAGCATGTTATGACTATTTTTGTATCATTGTGAATCCTTGATGTTGTATTATGTTCCTTGGATGATTTTTTTATCCTATGGTTATGGTCCATGGTTGGGAGGGTGGGCTCTTGCATGTGTGGACCAAGGTCTTGAGCATTAGGCCTCTAGGAGGGGGTCTAGACTTGATGGAACCACATGAAGAGTTTTCTTGTAATTGCAAGTGATAATCTTAAATATTAACTAGTGGGGTTGGGTATCTAGGAGTTCACTAAACAACATAATAATTGATTTTGGTTCCCCACCTCATTTCCCTTGAGCATTGCTCAGGATGAGCTTGGGAAGACCATTGGAGCAATAAGCCTATCTCCCTTGAATGGCTCCAAGCTTGAGAAGGTTCCACATGTTTATCAGGGTGAGGCTTGGCCCCTTGTTTTGAGAGGATAGCATGTGATGATACTCTTCCCTACATTTTTCCATTATCCATATACCTTTGTTGTTGTTATCTATGCCTCTGGGAGTTTATTGTTTTATGTTTCAGCTGTGTGATGCGATTGAGCTTTGATTCTTGATGTTGTCATGTGGTTTCCATGTTGAGTTCCTTGGTTGTTAGGTGTCACCCTAGGTCTTGAGTGTGAGTTGGAACCCCATGTCATCTCCTAGCATGGGGGTTGGTTCCTATTGGGTTTCACATGGTCAGGTGGTTGAATTTCTTCTTCCATTGGGATGTTCTTCTTGGATGCAAGCATGTGTGAATTGGATTCTTGGATTCTTCATTATGTGGATTTTCTCTTGGAGTTGATTTCTATATACTTGGAACAAGGAAACATTGTACCAACATGATTCGTATATGTAAAGGAGATTGTGTATCTTTGTATTATGTATCTTTGTGTATTTGTACATGAAATTGAGATAGGATATGATGTGGTGGATTAGGAGAAGATTTCATTGATCATTCTTGATATATTGGATATTTATTCTATAATATGCTATTATAAGTTCTATGTGGAAAAATAAATGAGCTAGCATATATGTATTTATATTGAATTTGAATTCGTGAAATGGATTTGTGATGTGTAATCCTATGTAATGAAAGATGGAAAGAATTGTAATTGTTGTTATAATTCTTATCTAAGTAAATAGGAATTATCTAGGTGAAATGGTTAAATATATCTATGATACATTATGATAAAAGGAAGTAAGATTATGTACTTAAGTAACTTGTAATATTAAGCATTAGGATGTGATGTATCAATAGAGACTATGTGCTTGTTATATGTACTCTTATGTGCTAGGTCTTGATGATGTAGAAACTTTGATCTTGTAATAAGATGATGTATTATTATTGGTTCATGTCAAAGAAATGTTCAATATTTTGGGATTGAGATACTATGTTGATTTAGGGGATTGAATGATTAAATTATGTTTATATTATTAAATATGATTCTTGAAATTGTTTAGTAGCATGGTATCCTATTTTGAAGTAAATAAGTGATTGCTATTATAATCTTGCATATGAATATGGTCAGTATTCTTTAAGACTTGTGTAATCATTGTGCTTAAGCAGATCATCTAGTTCCATATGAAGGAGAAAGATAAATTCATTTATATTCATGATGTGTTAAGTGACTAATGAATCAAGATGGGTATTAGGAACATTTTGTTGGTATGTTAAAATGAATCTAAGAAAATATAATGTGAAAGAGTATGCATGTGTGTTAACATTTATCCTGGTTGTATGGAAAGTAAGTGACTAGTTGAATAATAAGATATGATGCTCTAGATGGATAAGTGATATGTTAGAATTATGTCTAGTAGTGACGTTGAGATACCCTAGGGAATGGTTATGTTTGTAAGATTTTACTTGGAGATGTGTTGATGATTTAATTGAATTGTCATGCTTGCGTAATATAGTTCTATGAATATGTTCATGTTGGTATATGTGATCTTGTAAATAGATAATGATGTATTTAATTTATGTTAATGATAACATATAAGTAATGGATGTTTTAAACAAACAAAAAAATTATCTCCATTTTCTAGTAGATTTTAGATTATTTATCTAGGGTATTTTGGTGAGCATTATAGATCAGCTCAAAATACTTCAGGGTTTTTCACATGCTTCTCTCCCCTTTGACATCAATGAAAAAGGCTCAGGAATCAAGATACCATCCCCTTTGAATTGGCTTCACAAATCATTTGAATTGAACACCAACACTAGCTACTCCCCCTAAGTAGCAACCTCACTCATCAATACAAAGCACAAAATATCCCTATGAAATTCACTAGACTAATGCAAATCCATGCACCGTATTTCTCATTAGGAGGGGAAATCACCCCTAACTTCTCTCTGAGATACTCAAAATTATCTTTATGCAAAGGCTTTGTAAAGATATTTGCAATTTGTTCTTTTCTAGATACATACTCTAATCTGACTTCATTCTCATTCACCTTTTGTCTCAAGAAATGAAACATGATTGATATATGCTTTATTTTGGAATGTAACATCAGATTCTTTGAAATATTGATAGAACTTGATGTAAACCTAGAGGATTCGGTTAATACTAAGAGGGGGGTGAATCGATATTAACAAAAACTGAAACTTTCAACACCAAAACAGACTTATCTCATATCTAAAAACATTCAACACAAACCAAATCTTCAAAACATATTTCCTTATCAAATCTAGATAATCATTTCCTCTTATGAAAACTTATTAATCAAATCAGCCATCAATTTGATATTAGATCAACAAACACAGTTACCAACTTATTAACTGGTCGAAATACTTCATCAATCATATAATCATCAATACCGGTAACCACTTTAAGATCTCTGATAAAAAAACATAAACTATCTTTACCAGTTATCAAAAATAAAACATGAACATCACAAGAAAAGCATACCACACATGAACACCATGTTTTTCACGTGGAAACCCAAATAGGGAAAAACCACAGTGGGAATTGGTACCCACAAATATTTTTCTCTCTTTTGGAATGTGCCCTATTAGGAGACAAGCTCGGTTAGAAGCTTGCAATGATGCCTTGTTAGGAGCAGACCCTGTTAGGAGTCACTCGATTAAGGGATTTACCTCATCCCTCTTAGAAGCTTTGATCTATTAGGATCAACCTCACAAGAGGATTTAGAACTCAGATATTGAGTCACTCTGTTAGGGGATTTTACAATGTGAGGCCTTTTAGGACTTACCCAGTTAAGGGATTTTAGTTGTTGTAATTTTTAGAGAATAACAATGAATGATCTGTGTGTAGCACTCTACTGCTTGCTTGATCAGATCTAGTTAAGTTCTAAGTCTGCATCTCTCTGGCAGATCTTCTCACATGCACTGGTTTGGGTTCTCGCACTTCTCAAAATCACTGACACTTCAAAAACATCAACCTTGCCAACATAAATAACTTTTACAACTAGGTCGGCATCAAAAACCTAAGACTTACTACATAGATCATCACATATATTTACAACTCATTACAGGTCATCATAGGGATCATTACAATCAACTACAAATCAATATCGGTCATTGAATGATCATAAATCATCACAGCAAATTGATATGGTACAAAGTCAAACCCTTAGCACATTTCGCTAAGCACTTTGCACATTCCCAAGAAATTGATTCTCCAAACATGCAAAAACATCTTTCAAACTCATCACATGGTTTGTGTCATGTTATCATCAACATGTGAACTTGATGTAGATCACCACCAAACCAAAAATCATTATTGGTTAAGAGAATTCTTTACCGGTCCTTAAACCCTTCATAAACCCTGGCAAAACTTCATCAAAAATTCAAAATATTCCTTCCAATAACCATCATAGGATGCAGTTTTGGTTACATACTCAAATCCATCAAAAAATCTTATGTATCAAACCACAAGTCACCAAACATCACCAATCACCTGATTCCATCAAAACTTATATGCTTTACCAGTTAAGGTCCTAATTCTTAATCTTGTCTGTAAAATCTGTCAAACTGTCAAACCCTTACTCTGATAGACCAAATCACTTAGCCAACAAGTCAATCACTGAAAACCAATTATAAACATTATTAAACATTAGTTGAACTTGGTTGCCATCAATGACAATATAAATAACTGATCATGTCATCTTCCTCTACCGGTACAGTCATCCACCATCATCTCATCTTCATCAGTTATGCCAAACATGCCAACACTTGAATTGTCACTAAATATAGAAATAGGTTCATCATAAATAGTTTCTATATCCTTCAACATCTACTTCATCCAAATTACCTGAGTACAATTGCTAGTAGCAGTAATGTATTTAACCTCTACAGTAGTTAAAGAAATGGCATTTTTTTCTTACTCGCCCAAGAGAGAAACTTCTTACCCAAAAAGAATGCACCACCAATATTACTCTTCTGGTAATCAACATCACCTGCCTAATCAACATTTGTAAAAGCACTCAAAGTAAAGTCATCATTCTTAGAATACCACAAACCAAAATTAGTTGTTCCTTTTAAATATTTGGATATCCTCTTTATAGCAGTAATATGAGATTCCTTAGGATCAGCTTGAAATCTAGAAACATGACACAACATTCATTATATCAGGTTTATTTTGAGTCAAATACAACAATCCACCAATCATAGATCTATATCTGGTCTAATTAGCTTTCGGTGAATCATCATCTTTTGTCAACTTACATCTGGTCACCATAGGTGTACCAACAGGTTTAGAATCTTCAGAACCAAATTTCTTCTACAATTCCTTCACATACTTAGACTGAGATATGAAAATACCTTTATCCAACTGTATAATTTACAATCCCAGAAATAATTTCAAATCACCAATCATGGACATCTCAAATTCATTTTGTATCTCTTCAACAAATTTCTTACATAGGCAATCATTTCCTCCAAAGATAATGTCATCAACAAAAACTTCAACAATCAAACTGTTATTCTGATCAATTTTGAAATAAAGATTACTATCAGCAATACCTTTACTAAATCAAAGATTCATCAAATACTTATCCAATCTGACATTACAAGCTCTAGGGGTTTGCTTCAATCCATACAATGCTTTCTTCAACCAGCAAACCATGTCCTTTTCATCTGTTAGTTGAAATCCATATGGTTGCTCAATGTAGACTTCTTCTTCAAATTCACCATTAAGAAAAGTTGATTTGACATCCATCTGATAAACCTCAAAATCTTTGTGAGAAGCATAGGCAAAAAATAATCTAACAACTTCAATTCTAGCTATTGGAGCAAAAGTCTTCTCAAAATCAATTCCTTCCATCTGTGAATATCCTTTACACACAAGTCTAGCTTTATTTTGAACAACTTCACCCTATTCATTCAACTTATTTTGGAATACCCATTTAGTTCCAATTACGTTTTTATCCTTAGGTCTAGGAACAAGAATCCATGTAATATTTTTCTCAATCTAATTCAATTCTTCTTCCATAGATTTAATCCAATTTTCATCTTTACAAGCTACATCAACATTCTTAGGCTCAATCTTAGAAATCAAACAAATTTCTTTAGCAAGTCTTCTTCTAGTCATCACACCCTTATTCTTATCACCAATAATCTGATTTTCTGAATGATTCAACCTCACATACCTAGGAGTTTTAGGATTTTCTTGAATTTTGGGTTCTTCAACTCTTTCTTCTGCACTGGCATCTGCACCTTCATTCTTGGGCTTTTCCAAAGTAATTTGAACTTGACTTTGGGTCTGCACTTGCTTTCCCCTATCTGAACTAGCATCCTGATCATCAAAATCATATCTGCAAGATTTAATCTATCATATATTACCTTCATCAACCTTCAGATTAACACTTTTAACCATCTTTCTCAATCTTTTATTATAACACCGGTAGGCCTTACTTTTAGTAGAATAACCAAGAAAGATTCCTTCATCACGTCTAGCATCAAACTTTCCAAGATCTTCATCTCTTTAAATATAGAATTTACTACCAATAATTCTAAAATATCTAACAGTAGAAGCATGACCAAACCATAACTCATAAGGAGTCTTTCCAGTATCACCTTTGACATTTACCCGGTTAAGAGTGTATACTGTAGTACTCACAGCTTCTCTCCAAAACATATGCCGAACATTTCCTTCAATCATTATGGTTATAGAATATTCTTGAACACTATTCTTCCTCTCTATAACATCATTTTGTTGTGGAGTCCTAGGAGCAGATAATTGTCTCTTAACTCCATGCTCTTCACAATATGAATTAAACTCACTGGAAGTGAATTCTCCACCTCTGTCAAATCTCAAACACTTCAGCTTCAATCCAGTCTCAGTTTCAACTCTAGCCTTGAAAATCTTGAACTTCTCCAATGCTTCAGATTTCTCCCTTAAGAAGGTAACCCACATCATTCTTTAATAATCATCAATCAACAACATGAAATACCTGTCACCCTACAATCTTCTCAATCTAGAAGGATCACAAAAAATAGTATGCACAAGATCCAACAGTCCATTAGAATCATACTATTTTCTCTTATAAGTAACTCTTGTTTGCTTCTCTAATTGGCATTCATTATATACCGGATTAGAAGGCTTTATTAACTTCGGTAGATCTTTCACTACTTGAGTAGAACTTATCTTAACCATGCAATCAAAATTTACATGACACGTCCTTTTATTCCATAACCAACTTTCATCAATTTGAGCAATCAAACAACTTTTACCACCAGCATTCAAGTGAAAGATATTACCTTTAGTATTTTTTCCTGATGCAATCTCAGTTCTGGAGCTACTCAAGATTTCACATTTGCCATTGTTGAATTGCAAGTTATATCCCTTATCAACCATCTGACCAACAGAAAAGATTATGCTTTAAACCTTCAACATACAACACATCATCAGTAGTATACTTACCATCAAGATAAATAGAGCCTCTACCATAGATTAAACAAGCTTTTTTATCACCAAATATTACTATACCACCATCATACCTTTCCAAGTTTAAAAAATTACTATTGTCACATGTCATATGATCAGAGAAACCATTGTCAATTACTCATTCATCTTTCTCCTCAACTTTAGCAGCTAAAGCTTTCTCCTCATAACTGTAGCTTGTAGAATCTGTAGTTACATGATCATCTTCCTTGATAGCAATGAACACAAATTCAGCTCCTGAATTTCCCTTATTCGACTCATCATTTGTCACACCTTTATCAACAACATAATAACACTTAATCTGATATTTAGGCTTATATGGCTTAAATGGATTCTTAGGATTTCAATCTCTTTCTAGGCACCTTGATGCAAAATTTCCTATCTTATTGCATGAAAACATTTAAGAGGTAACTTCCCTTCATACTTACCGACACCTTTTGTTAGATACTTGATCACACCCAAAGACACTGAGAGGGGAGTGAATCAGTGTCTAACCAGTTAGCAAAAGATTTAAACTTGTTTGCGACTTTATAACCCAAATTAATATATCGGTAAACAAGTAATAATGCAATAAAGAGAAATAACAGTATAACCATCAATGCACATCATAACACAGATATTTTTGGCGAGGAAACTCGGTAGGGGAAAAACCTCGATGTGATTTGTGACCCACAATATTTACTCACTGGCCAATATGAATAAATATTACTTATACAATAGGGGCCTACACATGAAGGAAGGCCAACAGCCTAGAGCTCACTGCTCAATCACAAAAATGGAGTCACACTGACTACAAAATTGGATGATTAAATCCAATGACAATGTACTGCTCAAAATAGCATCTGCAATGTTAGATTCAGTACCGTTTTAAGCTCTGTTAGAAACCTCTACTATAAACCTTGCTTCACTCTTCTCTGCTCTTATTCGCTCATAAAATAATTACATCATAATGCATATACAGATATTCGCTCTCATATACCGCTTATATTCATTACTTAATTACATACTCTTCCTTACAAAATGACCTATAAGATATCATACATATATGAGTCTTTACAATACATCATGTCGTCTATACAAATAATATTACAATACAAAACAATATAATTTCCATGTCAACTAGGAGTGTCGGTAAGATCTTTTGTCGGTGTAGATTGGATGCCGGTGGGAATAAACTTGTAGTGTATGTTGGTTTCAGTAGATGATGTTTGTTGCCGGTGTAACCTATGAACCATATTACTAGTTGGTTGCCACCAATGACAACATCAACTATTCTCATATGAGTGTATAATGCCAACACCTGTAGGCAATCTTCTAGAAATAAGTGCTTCAATCTCCTTGAGCTCTCTTTCTTCATCTTCCATCTCTTTCTCATATTCTGATACTCTTCTAGAAATTTTTCCTAGATCATATCTCTCCTTCCCAAAAATAGTATATTTGAATGCAGATTCAGTTTTAGGAAGAGAGACTCCAAACTCACTCAGCTCAAAAGCAACAAGCTTACCAATCAACATGTCTCTTGTCACATATTTCACAATCTGAATCTCATCAATGGCAATAGCTTTATGTGTGTAAGTACGAGGCAAGGATCTCAACACTTAAGCAACAATCTCATATTCTTCTAATACTCCACCAGCACATCTGATTCCACACACAATCTCAATCACTTTCTTCATAAAATAAGTAATATTTTCATCTTCACCCACCTTTAGGTTCTCATATTTACCCTTCAAGCTCTACAACTTAGCAATCCTCACATGGCTATCACCTTCATGCAATGTCTCCAACTGTAGACACTTAAAAATAATTATTTTTAATTATTTTTAATTTCTCACATAATTAATTAATTAATTATGTTAATTCAAATTCTCCACAATATTAATTAAATATAATTGATATTGTCACTATAGTATGTGACTGATTTATTTAATAAATCAATCCCTTTCTTTATTCTTCTAAAAATTGAATTCTCACAAATCTCCCTCTTAGATAATTAATTTCAATTAATTAGTTAACCCACATGCTTCCTACAAACCATCTTCTTAATTCATCATTAACCTAATAAAGTCTTCTAGAAACTCCCTAAACTCACTTAACCTTATTCTTCTAATTTTTAATTCCCTCCACTCATTCTCTCTCCTAGTCAAATCCTCGTACAAACCCTAATCCCACCTAACATTTCCTCTAATCCCCCTCCTAATGAGTTGCTAATGGCTAATCATCATGATTAGCCACGAAGTCAACTCCTTGTCCCTTCCATCCAACCACTAGATTTTAATGCTCTTTTCCTAGGTGAATGTGAGATCTTCAAAATCTCACAATCCTCTAGGCATCTCCTCTCCCAAGGAATTTTTAATTCCTTCTTATTCCTCCAATCCCCATGATTATCCCTTTTTGGAGAATTTTAAATTCCTCCTCCCCATTCTTCAAGGAATGTCACATCCCTTGCTCCTCTCAAGGCAAATTGGGAAGTCTTCCCAATGCACTTTTCTCTTCTCAAGGTACCTTGGGAAGTCTCCCCAATGTACCTTGAGGAGTGTGAAGACAAGAAATGCCTTTAAGGCATATCTCTTGGTCTCCACACCCTCTCTTGGGCCTTGTGTGAGCTCACAAACGATCCTAACCCTTCATCTTGAATACATCCTAGCCATCAATTCTTCCTCTCCTCTTCCTATAAATTGAGGACTCCATCCCTCCATTCTTCATCTCCAAGTTCAGTAATCTTATGCTGCCCTTTTGAGCCTAGGAAAATCATTTTACCATCCTTATCATGTCAAAATCATCCTACATCCACACTTAATCATCTCATTTCCATCATCCTCCAAGATCCATCTCATTTGTGCACAATATTGGCAAGAGGAGCACATCAAGTGGAGTATCATCCAAGGGCGCCTTCACTTTATCAAGCTCCATCCGAAGGAGAAGGTATAAGGTTTGTGAGGTATATGCATTCTTATTCTTGTTTTAAGCATTTCAAATTATGTCCGATTTCATATAATTATATGTTTGACTTGCATGCTTATTAACTAATCCACCTCACAGGTCTTTTTCCCCTCTTCATTCTAGCACGCCCAGTGGGACCCACCTCCCAAATTTAACAAATTTTTTTGAGTTTTTTTTTGTGAAGTTTTTTTTTGCAGGTAGGTTCACGACTATTTCTGCATCAACACAACTATTTATGAATCAGCATGAGCGCCTATTAATCAGCGCGAGCACCTCAGGTTTGGCGCGACTACAGGAGAAATTCAAAAAAATTTGGGCGTCCGCCCATAAAAATTCTTCTATCTCCTCATTCTTCCTCTTATGCATTTTCTCACTTCTATTTATTTTTTGTTTCTGCTTTAGCGCGAGCGTTTTTGTAAAAAAATTTGAATATCAGTGCGACCGCTTTTTTTTCCTTTTCTGTTATCTAATATGTTTAGTTTTAATAATCTATCTATAAGCTGCTCTGTTTAGTTCTAATAATCTGTTTAGTTTTTAAAAATCTGTCTGTTAGCTGCTCTGTTTAGTTTTAATAATGTGTTTAGTTTTAATAATGTCTGTCTGCAGCTCTATTTAGTTTTAATCATCTATTTAGTTTTAAATAATCTATCTTTTGTGTTTGTGGAAAGTGTGAAAGTACGAGAGTATGCTTGTCTATCTAGACAATCAGAAATCTAGACCTTTGGCACTTTTCTATCTGTTTAGCACGATTGTCTGATCTGTTATCTGGTTTAAATTTGTTTTGTTTTTTCACCATATCTGCTTTATCTTCACTCCATTTTCCTCCAAACTTCACTAGATCCCCCGCATTGCCATTTTGCACATTTCCTTCCTTGGGGGCCTTATCCCAAAATCCACTTTTTGAAGCTCGAAAACCCACATTCCTCTATTTTTAGGGTTTGCCATAACTCCTTCCCCTTTTATCCAATCACCTCCAAATTTTTCCATATTGTCCATCTCCAACTTTTGCTTCTTTGTCCCTCTTAGACAAATTTTTCCATTCCTTCATCTCTCCTCCAAAATCCCCATTTTTTGCTTGATTATCCCTTGGAAAGTAGCAAAAACCTAGTCAAATCCCATTTACCCATCAAATTTTCCTCCAAATCCACATTTGTCAGTAGTAAAAAAGTTTTTATTCATGTTTTTCTACTTATTCCCAAAAAATCAAAAAAATAAATATTTTTGTCATTTTGTTGTCTTTTGCAGGACGCTTGTTGAAGACTCCATTTTTAAAACTACTAATCAAGTTGTTTTGCAGGTTGCCTAGCTGATTCAACCAAATATTGTGCATTTATTTAAATTAGATACCTAGATATTAATTAAAATGGAATGAACCATTGTCTTATGTGTCTTTAAGAAAAGCGCAAAGGTAGGAGAGTATGCTCTCGTCTTACTAGACGATCAGAAATCCAAACCCTCCAACCTTTTCTTGTTTGATTGCATGTTTACCTCTAGCGAGCCCACCCTCCCAACTTTCTCTTTGATAAGGTTAGAGGGGAACGACCCAAGTGAGTACACCCAGACTTGGGGTTCCCAACTCACTATAATAAATAGGCCATTGACTACGAAAGGGTCAATGGTTGGGGCTATATGAGAGTTCACTCTCACATTGGGTGCTTAGTAGGATCCTAGAGATCACGCTTGTGTGACTACTAAGTTCTTGGTGCTTCATTGAGCTATAGGCCTCAATTGTACTTGTGCAACTTCAAAGGGTAGCTCCTAACAGGAAAACTTACTAAACACCTTGTTCATAGTGGCCAAAAACCTGCTAGTCATTGGTGCAGGAGGTCAGACCTCCGAAGCCGCCCATATTTTTATGGCCCTTAGTAGAGACACAAAGTTCGCCATGAGGATTTTTCATGAGAATTGATGCTTGGTTTCCTCGAGAAGTGAGTGTCGTGGAGGGGAGCCAGTGGGGTCAAGCATCTAAGTGTCCGCTCTGGGTAAGCGTAGCTAGGAAACCAATTGGGATCCAATGACTAGTGTCCTTGCCAGCCTTAAGAATGTTGTATATGAGCATGAGTGTCTTTGAGATAATATGCATTTTATCATTGTGTTTGCTTTGTTTGATACATACTTGCCAAGAGAAGACTAAAAACACATCACTATCCCCAAACACTTTGCAAAATCACTTGTCAAGACACAAACAATTGTCCAAGTCATTACCTGCACAAAGTCCAAAATTGGGTCAAAACTCCATCCCATGTTTCATAAAGCCCAAGAGAGAAGCTAAGAGTTCATATCTCCATCAAAATTCAAGATTGTCCTTTGAAACACCAACTATCGTCCAAATCAGGGTGGTCGTGTCCCTTCATATAACTTAGCATTCGAATCTATCCTCCACTGAGTCATGTTCATGCCAAAAACAACCTAGTCAACAAGTTTCTTCTAAGCCATTACTATCATACCTCCTCCATCAATCATCCTCAAATTTCCTAAGGACTTAGCACATTAAATCAATCTCCCACTGCTATCAAATCAATTATCACAATTCAAATCCAATCATCCTCTAATCCAATTTAACCTCATGTTAAGGTTACATGCCTTGTGAAATTCCATTTAGACCTCATCATTAATCAATTAGCTCTCATGCTTGAAGGGGAATCCTCTCCAAGTACCATTTTCCTAATCCTTTTGAGTCGGTCAAGACTATTAACTCACGTCTTTACTTTACTTAGGGTCATTAGTCAACCCTTGGTATAAGAGAGGTTTTTTAATCATCAATCCAAGGTCTAAATTCTACACAACTTGGCCATCACCTTACTTGTGGTTGCATCCACCAACTAAAATCCTCATCCCAAGGACTAAGGTGTCAAATCCTAATCAAATCCGGGCTCTAATCCAAGAACCATACCAATCAACAAAATCCCTTGTCATAAAAGACAAAATCCAAAATTCCACAAATATCTTGCTAAGTCCTTTCATCACAAATTTCCCCCTCCAAACTTTTCCAAGGTTATTCGTGTATGGTCACAACTCGATCCCAAAAGAGAAAGATGGTTGAACAACAACATGGCATGTCGTACATTAGTGCCCTATATGAAGATCCCATGCAAGATCCTACACAAAGTGGGCAACCTAGCAATCAAGTTCAAAGCCAAAATCCTAACATGGTTAGCCAAGATGAACTCTCTCCGGAAGTGAAAACTTTCCTAGCAGATTCTTATAACCAAAAGATTATGGAAAAGTTTATTCAACACAATCCCACTACACTTCTAAAAACTCTCCTTGAAAATGGAGCTCAACTTCTGCCTAAATTTAATAGGTCCGCTATCGCCCAACAACCACAAGGAGACCTCACTCCCAACAAAGTGTTGCACCTATTATTCAAACTCAATCAATTTCAGCCCCATCAATCATCCAAGCTCAATCAATGCCACCCGCGGCACCTCCCACGGTGGTCTCCATCCCACCTTCTTCCTCCTTACCATCTATACCACTATCAAATCTGATCTCATCTATTCTCCAACACACTTCTATACCACCTCCTTCCATTCAACCACATATTTCTATTCCACAAACTTCCCTTCCTGCCAACAATGTCACAAATTTCATCCGGGCCATACTCAATCCCATCACAACAGTTTGCAGACTACAACCAACTATCACACAAATCCATGTGGCATCGGTCCTCACATCCCACGTTCCTGCCTCCTCATCATATCAATACATTGGTGGTGGTGCACCTTCTTTGGCCCACCCAATTATTGGGGCAAATACAATTCATCATTATCAAAGTCCACAACAAGACCTCACCAAGGAAATTCAAGACATGAAAAATATCATCAAGGACATGAAAAAAAGGACTAATAAAAGGAAAACTTACTCATTCGAAGAGTTTTTCCCTTGTCCTTACAACCCGTCTATATCAATTGCACCCTATCCCCCAGGATTTGAGATCCCCAAATTCACCAAGTATGAAGGAAAAGGAGACCCCCGTGACCATGTTTGAGAATTCCACATCTTATGCCAAGAAGTCTCCTATAGTGACTTTTATCTTCACAGACTCTTTCCCAAGAGTCTCACAGGAGACACCTTGGCATGGTTCTCATCTCTACCATGAGGTTCCATTGTCTCCTTTCTAGACTTGGCAGAAAAATTTGTGGCCCACTATGCTTACAACATGGTTAATGATGTTTCTATGATGGACCTATGCAATACAAAACAAAGGCCCGGAGAAACCTTTGCCAATTTCCTACAAAGATGGTGACATCTTATCAAGAAATTCCAATGGGACATGCCAGAACAACATCAAATTGAGCTATTTCAAAAGAACTTGGTTCCTGAACTTTTGAGACCCTTAATATCCCAATGTATCAAATCCTTCCAAAAATTAACCGATAAGGGCCTCACCCTCAAATGTGTCTTGATGGAGGAAGGGACCTTGAAACATTACCAAAAGTCAGCACAAAGTTCTCCCTCTTATCATAACGACAAGCCAAAATTCTGGTCTAAAAACAAAAACATGGTCAATGATGGTGTAACCGATGCAAAGCAGGTCCAAACCGTGGCCGCTCCCCCAAAATCCACTACCAATAATCATCAATTCAATAATCAAAACAATCAAAATCAATCCCAATGTCTCAATCCAGGGATGACCACCCTGATCAAATAACAGGACACCAAGAGACTTCACTCCTCTTGCTAAGCCTATTGAAATGGTGTTTCAAAAACTTGTCGAAGCAAGTGCATTGGTTTTTCCAATCACTCGCCTGTTTGACCCCAATCAACCTAAACCAAGATGGTATAATGAAAATGAGTATTGTGAATACCATCGTATCAAGGGGCATGATACATGAAAATGTATGAAACTTAAAATCTACATACAAGACCTCATTGATAGGGGTGAGATTGAAGTAGCAAATGCAAAACCTAGTAATAACAATGACAAACTCAAAATGTACCAGGAACCCTTCCCAAAGCATGATAAAGGAAAAGGCTCATCATCTAATGCAATGGGTTATGACTACACTAATCACATAATTGGCTTTGATTTTTTAGTAGGCCGCATTAAACCTGCAAACACTCATGGTAATGTCATAACCATCCAAGGAGTTAATCCTCCTTCTTCCCAAAGCAGACCAAATCCTGCTAGGATAGTCATTCAAGGCGCCATGCCTTCCACCTCCCATTTCTAGAATGACTACAATGTAAGTACACGCTGAGGTAAAATCACCATCCAAGGAGTCTCTCCCCCACCAAACCCCCCGCCCATGTCTTCCACCCACCGATATGACCTCCTGGACCAACTTGGGAAGACCCCCACTCAAATCTCCATTTTGGAACTTCTTAAAACTTCCCCGGTCCATAAAGAAATTTTGGAACAAGCCTTTCTTGAATCACGCATTCCTGATAACATCAACGCCACCCAATTCCAATCCCTCATTGGAAACCTTGCTACCCAGTAGCACCTGGTATTTACCTCCAAAGATGCTCCCACAGATGAAGACCATAACAAACCTTTGCATATCGAAGGTCTTATCTACAAGCACAAGGTCAAACGTATCCTGATAGATGGTGGATCCAGGCTTAATCTGTGTACATACAAATTAATAAAACAATTGGGACTTTCTGAGGACCTAGTAGACACATCAGGAAGGATCACAATAAAGGCATGTGATGATGCGGAAAGAGTTTCAAAGGGCATGATAACCTTACCTCTTCAAGTGGGCCCCATTGCAATTGAAACCCCTTGCCAAGTACTAGATCTTGATCTCCCCTACAATATTCTCCTTGGTCAGCCATGGATTCACTCCTTGAAAGCTATACCCTCCACCTATCGCCAATGCATCAAATTCCCCTTCAATGGAAGATAGATAACTATCAAAAGTGATCCACAACCCTTCCAATATTGCAAACTCCTAGAGGAAAACCATCCATATCATTGCCCATTAAATAGACCCTTGCCAACACCTCTATCTGACACATCAAAGTTGCCTCCACATCATCCCAACCAGATAATCAAATCAAGATCTTGGACAATGGCTATGGAGAATACAAATTGGAGGACGTCTTATTAATAAGCAACCTCCCTCTCTCTCCTAGGTCATTTAGCAAACCAAAAGAGCTCAAAAGGGACCCAAAGCTAGTCATGAAATGCTAAAATACCACCTTCCAATGATGGGGCCCACTTAATGAGGAGAGCCTTGAAGCAGATGTCTCTTCCTAGTTGTACCAGGAAGAGGATGATGATCCAGCAAAGGTATCCAAAAAAATGTACCCAAAAGCATCTGCCATAGTTGAAAAAATGAGTTACAAAGGACATGGCCTAGCACCAGAGGAAAAACGAAGAAAAGCACCCATAAATCCTATCTCCTACAAACACAACAGAGGATTGGGGTACACCCCGATGCCTAAGATTACTATCGTTGGTGCCCCTTCTAATCCTTCTTTGGATATTGAAAGTGTTGATGAAGAGGAATTCCACGAAATGCCTTATGAATACAAGAAAGATATATTCTTTGACACTTACATCAATACCATCACCCCCATAACCCCTCCCACTTCACATGAGCTACATCTTGTCCATCCTGAACTCATTGACTGGGGCCAACGAGACAAACCCACTTTAGATATCTGTGCCGACGATAATGCTCTCATTACTCTCCTAACGGTGCGAAACCTGGAATATTGTAACAAAATCAAGGGTATTCAACTGCACGAAAAGGGATACTTTGGTAGTCAGGTCAATGCCCTCAGCCACAAAAAAGATAATAAAAGTAAAAGACATGATTCCCTAGGTGAAAACCTCCCTAAGGCACCTTTGGATGAACAAAAAATAAATACAAAGGGCGTATCTGAAAGTGAAAACTTGGAAAAGGCACTTGATGATGAGGGACTTGACCTCCCTGCCATTGGTTACCTTCCACAAGACAAATCAAATTTGCTAATAGAAGAAATAGACAGCATCAACATGGGCACCGAAGCCATCCCACAAAATGTGCTCATTGCCAAGTCCCTCACAGAAAAAGAGAAACAAGATTTCATCAACTTCCTTACAGAGGTAAAAATTAATTTTGCATGGTCCTATGTCGATATGCCAGGGTTGGATCCTGCCTTGGTGGTTCACAATCTTGTTGTCTGCCCAGATGCAAAACCTATAAAACAAAAACTACGCAAAATGCACCCGCATATTGCTCTCCTAGTCAAGGCAGAACTCCAAAAGATGTTAGATGCAAAATTCATCAAACCCATAGACTACGCTGAATGGGTCTCTAACATTGTACTTGTCAACAAACCTGCCCGGGGCATCTGCATCTACACAGATTTCTGAGATCTAAATAGAGCTTGTCCTAAAGATGATTTATCGCTCCCCAATATAGACATGATTGTGGACCTTATAGCAGGACATGAAATGCTATCGCTAATGGATGGGTTTTCTGCATACAACCAAATCAGGATAGCAGATGAGGATCAACATAAAACCGCATTCACAACACCATGGGGTACTTTTTGTTACCAGGTCATGCCTTTTGGCCTTAAAAATGCTAGAGCTACATATCAACGTGTAATAACAACAATTTTTCATGACCTCTTGCACAAAATTATGGAGGACTACGTGGATGAACTGCTAGGCAAATCCAAGACAAGACAAGAGCACATCCCTATTCTAAAACAGATCTTTGAAAGATTGGAAAAATACAAGCTGCGCCTAAATCCTAAAAAGTGTGTTTTTGGCCTCACATCGGGAAAACTACTAGGATTCATTGTTTCCCACAGAGGCATCGACGTTGATCCCGCAAAGGTTAAAGCTATTATGGAAATGCCTCCACCAAAAACTCTCAAACAACTGCGCAGTCTCCAGGGAAAACTCCAGTCTGTCAGGCGTTTCATTTCACAGCTATCAGACAAGTGCCATCCATTTGCACACCTATTGCATAAAGATACAAAATTCAAATGGGATTGCTTATGTCAAAAGGCCTTTAAAAAAATTAAAAGAATATCTAGCATCACCTCCAATTTTGATGCAACCTACCCTTGGAAAACTCCTCATTTTGTACATATGTGCTACTACAGTGGCATTGGGGGCATTACTAGCGCAAACAGATGATCAAGGGAAGGAACACGCCATTTACTACATCAGTCAGACATTGGTAGGATATGAACTCAATTACACCCCCATTGAAAGAGCATGTTTGGCATTAGTGTTTAGCACACATAAACTATGACACTATATGCTAAACAACAAGACAAAATTAATTGCTAAAATTGATCCACTTAAATATCTCCTGTCAAAAGCTACTCTCACTAGTAGAACCGCCAAATGGGTCATGCTCCTAAGTGAGTTTGACATTGAATATGTGGACAGAAAGGTAATCAAGGGACAAGTCATTGCAGATCAATTGGTTGAAGCTCCACTTCCAGGTGACCATCCTATTCTCATAGAATTACCAGATGAGTTCATTATGACTGTTTCCACATCCTCCACATGGCAATTATACTTTGATGGCTCCTGCACCCAAAATGGATCAAGGGCAGGAATATTATTGGTCACAGAACTCTGCCAAAAATTTAACATCCAACATCGCTTCTCCACCCCATATTATCCCCAAGGCAATGGCCAAGCTGAGGCTTCTAATAAAACCTTAATCAAAATCCTCAAAAAGATAGTCAATAAAGCTGGCCGTGATTGGCACCTCCAAATCCATCCTGCTTTGTGGGCCTACCACACCTCCATCCGCACCCCCACAGGCGCCACCCCTTATTCCCTGGTCTTTGGTTCTGAATCCATCCTTTTCCTTGAGATCAAGATCCCCTCTCTAAGGGTATCACTCCAAAACATCCTACCAGAGGAAGAATACAAAATTGCCCGCTTACAAGAGCTAGAATTATTAGATGAAAGATGCCTCAAGGCCTTGAACCATCTCTGGGTATATCAGAACCTCTTGCGTATGAGTTATCACAAAAAGGTCAAAACCCGGGAATTCCAAGTTGGTAATCTTGTCCTCATGGAGAATCAGAAAAATCTACAAGAAAGAGAAAAGAAAGGCAAGTTTAAGCCTAATTGGCTTGGACCGTATGTAATCACAGCAAAATATGGATCAGGTGCTTATCAGTTGGCTACTCCTAAAGGCGATCCTTTGGATGATCCAATGAATATCATGCACCTCAAAATATTTTATGATTAGTCCTTAGAAAGTCTTAAATTCTCAAAAAAATCAAGAAAAAAATTTTAAAATGAGAAAAAGATCTCGAAAAAATCATCACTTTGGTGAAAACCTGGCAAACATGCACCTTATGACACAAAAAAATTAAAAAATCAAAAAAAGAAAGAAAAACAATTCGTCCACCAGTGAAAACCACTTTGTGGCACTATGGACAAGTACCTTGGTGAAAACCTCCATACAGGCACCAAGGTAAATAACCGGATCCACTGTCTATTAGGTTGACACTGCAAATCACTATTCATCCAATCCTCCCATCGCAGCATTCCTTCCCTCTTGCCTTCCAATAAAACATGTGTATGATGATGAGTCTTCACCTCAGTCATGAATAAGGAATGTCCCATCAAGTTGAGCTTTTATGCCTCTATGTAAGCTTCAAGAAGTCTTCAAAAGCAATCCCAAGTCCACAGGTCACTCTCCAAAACCATAGAATCGCTTGCCTAAATCCACAAATCCACTTTGCCATAGGGATGATTCCTTCCCTCACCAGGCAACCTAATTCACCATCCTAAGTCCTACTCTTGGCAAGAGGTATCATTTGGTCATAGAATAATTAACTTGTTAGATCTTGTTAGATCTTCTCATTTAGACTTGCATCTTTTTGCCCTACGACTACCACTATTTACGACTACCTGGGTTTTTCCATATCCAGGTATGTTACGATAGGTGCATACTAGGGCATATTTTCATAGCAGTGCATGTTTTGGATCCCTCTTGTATAAACTAGCGACCTGGTAGTAGTGTTTATCAACACTTACCTTCTCATGTACAAGAGGTATCGGTGTGTTTGAGGGTTTCCTTGCATGAACCCACAAATTTGTATTAGTGTTTCTTAATATTTGCATTGTTGTGTGCAAAAAAATCCCATTTTTCTACAAAGTTAGTCCACGCCCTGGGTTTCTCATGGCATCCTGATTTCTATAATCAGTGGTGCAAGCCACTCAGGGCAACATTAAACTAGGTTGGCTCTCCACATTTGTTGTGCACAAAATCTCACCATCATTCCATCAAATCCTAAACTCAATAATCCCATGGAGTTCTCAATTTCCCCCACTTCCCATCTATTCCATATTCTTCTATCTAAGATCATTGTGTTATTATTGGTATATTCCCTCTTTTTATTAATTCATTCACATCATGTAAAGTGCATTTCTTAGACAGTCATTTTTTTCCCACAAAACATTTACCATATAATATTGCATCACATAAATAAAAGATACACTCATCCATATAGCATTGCATTTAGACTGCATCATAAATCATTCACACATGTGTATTTATACATAAAGCATAAAAAAAAAAAACTCATCCTGCATCCAAAAACTATGTCAGCAACACATCATAAAAATACATACATAAGCATCCACTCTGCATCACAAAATAGGTCAGCATAGCACATCCATGATTGCATCCATATATGAAATCATAAGAGAAACAAAAATAATCCATCACAATAAATGCTACACATCATCTGTCACCAATCGAATCATGTATACATATATATATAAAGAGGAAAATATGTCTGTCATAATACAATGACCCCTCATTGGGTCCGTTGTGGCGTATACGGGCCCCTGTGAGGGCCCATCTTCCCCCGCGGTCTCGCCTCTCCTATTCTTCTTTCCAAATTATTCACGATTGCTTCATATTTCTTCCTCATTTATCCCTTCCACCCTGATTCTTCTTCCTCTTTTTTTCAAGAATTTTTCGTCGTATTTTTCGAAAAAAATCTCGAGGGGGCATACACCTCCCATGCTTTATGTTGGGGCATCCTTTTCTTCTTCTATCTTCTACACATTTCCAAAATGTAGACGCTTCAATTATTTTTAATTATTTTTAATTCCTCACATAATTAATTCTAATTTTGACCATGTCTTATATAGGATGAATCCTTCCTAAAACCAGACATTGTGCTCTAATCATGTCTTATACAAGATGAATCCTTCCTGAAACCAGACGTTGTAATCATTCATGTCCTATACAAGATGAATCCTTCCTGAAACCAGACGTTGTAATCATTCATTTCTTATACAGGATGAATCCTTCCTGAAACCAGACATTGCGCTCTAATCAGGTCTTATACAGGATGAATCCTTCCTGAAACTAGACATTGTGATCAATCATGTCTTATACAGGATGAATCCTTCCTGAAACCAGACGTTGTGATCAATCATGTCTTATACAAGATGAATCCTTCCTGAAACTAGATGCTCCGATCATGTCTTGTACAGGATGAATCCTTCCTAAAACCAGACTGAATCTAGACCTTATCAATCGAATCAAACAAGATTATTCTTTGAATCAATGCGTCATCACACCTCGCTTCAAAGAGGGGCAAAATGTAGACACTTAGAAATAATTATTTTTAATTATTTTTAATTCCTCACATAATTAATTAATTAATTATGTTAATTCAAAATCTCCTCAATATTAATTAAATATAATTGATATTGTCACTATAGTATGTGACTGATTTATTTAATAAATCAATCATTTTCTTTATTCTTCTAAAAATTGAATTCTCACAAATCTCCCTCTTAGCTAATTAATTTCAATTAATTAGTTAACCCACATGCTTCCTACAAACCATCTTCTTAATTCATCAGTAACCTAATAAAGTCTTCTAGAAACTCCCTAAACTCACTTAACCTTATTCTTCTAAGTTTTAATTCCCTCCACTCATTCTCTCTCCTAGTCAAATCCCACCTAAAATTTCCTCTAATCCCCCTCCTAATGAGTTGCTAATGGCTAATCATCATGATTAGCCACGAAGTCAACTCCTTGTCCCTTCCATCCAACCACTAGATTTTAATACTCTTTTCCTAGGTGAATGTGAGATCTTCAAAATCTCACAATCCTCTAGGTATCTCCTCTCCCAAGGAATTTTTAATTCCTTCTTATTCCTCTAATCCCCATGATTATCCATTTTTGGAGAATTTTAAATTCCTCCTCCCCATTCTTCAAGGAATGTTACATCCCTTGCTCCTCTCAAGGCACATTGGGAAGTCTTCCCAATGCACTTTTCTCTTCTCAAGGTACCTAGGGAAGTCTCCCCAATGTACCTTGAGGAGTGTGGAGACAAGAAATGCCTTTAAGGCATATCTCTTGGTCCCCACACCCTCTCTTGGGCCTTGTGTGAGCTCACAAGCAATCCTAGCCCTTCATTTTGAATCCATCCTAGCCATTCATTCTTCCTCTCCTCTTCCTATAAATTGAGGACTCCATCCCTCCATTCTTCATCTCCAAGCTCAATAATCTTATGTTGCCCTTTTGAGCCTAGGAAAATCATTTTACCATCCTTATCATGTCAAAATCATCCTACATCCACACTTAATCATCTCATTTCCATCATCCTCCAAGATCCATCTCATTTGTGCACAATATTGGAGAGTCATCCACATCAAGCAAGAAAGAGGAGCACATCAAGTGGAGCATCATCCAAGGGTGCCTTCACTTCATCAAGCTCCATCCGAAGGAGAAGGTATAAGGTTTGTGAGGTATATAAATTCTTATTCTTGTTTTAAGCATTTCAAATTATGTCTTTGATTTCATATGATTATATGTTTGACTTGCATGCTTATTAACTAATCCACCTCACAGGTCTTTTTCCCCTCTTCACCAACTTTATCTAGATCTCATGATCAGTCTCTAAGTCCATCATATTAGTCATCTCAGAATCTAACAAGGCACTTAGCAATGCTTCCTTATCTCTAATATTGTATTTTGCTTCCTTTATCTCATTCGGAGTAGTAGGACCATTCTGAGGAACATTATATACATTCTTACTAATCTTCTAGTACTCTTCTCCAATGCATCTCAAATGATATTACATCAGGCTCTTCTAGAGAGTGTAGTTCATTCCATCAAATCTCAAACTATCCTTCTTGAAACCAAAAGGTTGTCATCCCAAATCTCCTCAAGTGAACAAGCTTCTTTTGGAGGATCTAGATCTGATACCAATTGTTGCCAACAATGCAGCAAATTGAGAAGGGGGTGAATCAATTTGAACAAAAAATCACTGCAAATTAAACCACAAAACAAATTTTATAATTAACAGTTAAAGCATGTTACAACACCACATAAATAACACACACAACATCAATATTTTTAATATGTAAAAACCGGTTAAGGGAAAAACCATGGTGGGAACCTACCCACAATGAGATAATACCCTGTTAGGAGTAAATGAAAATATTACAATGGGGAATGCACGATGCATTCAGGCACACTGCCTAGAGTTCACTGCTCAAAATAAGAAACCTAGAAAGGCTACAACCTTAAGGGAAGGCTTACTACCTTACATGAAGTCTCATTGACTTGCAAAAGCATTCAAACAACAATCTGGATTACATGAACTGTGCAAATAGAATCTCCATATGCTTGAGTACAGTTCTGGTTAAGCACACAGTCTTCTCTACAACACTACAACTCCTTCACACTTTCGAAAGATCAAATAACCTGTTCGCGAATCCAACTCAATCACATACTTGCATATACAATGCAGACACTTGTAGACATACATATTACATGATTATTACATTTATTTATACAAACCCTCAACTCATGAAATAGAGGTCAGCTAAACCCTTAATACAAATTACAAAATAATATCCTCACACCTACAATAATACATGCAGATCAAAATGATGTTGGCTAGGACATAGTCATGACCCAAATCAATACCACAAAGAATGTCGCATAATACGAAGAACACCACCGGACAAAGAAAATCTTCAATAACATGCACAACGATCAATGTGTACCATCAATACACATAGAACGTGATCTAGATACAATCACAAGCAATGTGAACTGTACCACACCAACTCAAATTACTAGAATCATCATTATTTCTCTATCAGAGCTTAAGAACACCATCACAACTGACTGTCAACCTGAAAGATTTGCTTGTGGATATCCAAATCATGAACCAAACAAACTGAAGACACACATCAATGTCTACAACACATCCCACACATATACAACAAAAGATATAGTGATTCCAGAGAAATATGGATCATAAACTAGAATATCGAATAACATGAACAACAACATAATATCCTCAATAACAGATCACCAAACTTGATCAAAACATCATGCAGACCTCTGCAAATGGGAATGAACCATCAATAAACAACATACCAAAAACCCTTAAATCCACATCACCTCATCTGCAATACACAGACTCAACCAACTTATCCAACCAAATTGCAACATTGGAAGACATAGAAGAACATGTTGACAAAACTTTCCAAAAATCTCCACATATGTTGACATCAATGACAACATATCAGCCAATATCCAATAAAATCAGCCTTTCTTAATGGTGAGCTAGAAGAAGAAGTCTACATTGAGCAATCGGATGGTTTTCAGTTGATAGATCAAAAATATATAGTTTGCAGGTTGAAGAAAGCATTATATGGATTGAACAAAGCTCCAAGAAGTTGGTATGCCAGATTGGATAAGTATTTGATGAAGCTTGAATTCAATAAGGGTATTGTTGATAGTAATTTGTACTTCAAGATTGATAATGATAACATCTTAATTATTGAAGTTTCTGTTAATGATATTATTTTTGGTGGAAATGATGGTTTGTGCAAGAAGTTTGTTGATGATATGCAGAATGAGTTTGAGATGTCTATGATAGGTGAGATGAAATTCTTTTTGGGATTGTAAATTACTTAGTTGGATAAAGGTATCTTTATATCTCAATCTAAGTATGTAAAGGAATTGTTGAAGAAGTTTGGTTTAGATGATGCAAAGCCTTTTGGTACACCTATGGTTACTAGATGTAAGTTGACAAAGTATGATGATTCTCTGAAAGAAAATCAAACTAGATATAGATCTATGATTGGTGTATTGTTGTATTTATCTCAGACTAGACCAGATATTATGAATGGTGTATGGCTTATTGCTATATTTCAAGCTAATCCTAAGGAATCTCATGTTGTTGTAAAAAGAATTTTTAAGATATTTGAAAGGAACAATTGATTTTGGTTTGTGGTATCCTAGAGATGATGTTTTTACTTTGAGTTCTTTTACTAATACTGATTGGGTAGATGATGTTGATGAAAGAAAGAGAACTAGAAATGGTCCATTTTTCTTGGGTAAGAGATTGGTTTCGTGTATGAGTAAGAAGCAGAATGATATCTCTTTGTCTATTGTAGAACTTGAATACATGCATGTTGCTAGAAATTGTACTGGGGTGATTTGGATGAAGCAGATGTTGAAGGATATAAGAGTTTATTTTGATGAGCCTACTACTATATACTATGACAATTCAAGTGTTATCAATATTTCTAATAATTTGGTGTTGCATTCAAAGACCAAGCATATATCAATCAAGTTTCATTTCTTTAGAGAGAACGTGAATGAGGAGGAAGTCGGATTGGAGTATGTAACTACAAAGGAAGAGATTGCAGATATCTTCACAAAGCCTTTGCCTAAAGATACATTTGAGTATCTCAAAGAGAAGCTAGGGGTAATTTCCCCTCCTAATGAGAACTAAGATGCATCGAGTTTCATCAATCTGGTAGACTTCATAGAGATATCTTGTGATCTGGATTAATGGGTGAGGCTGCTACTCAGAGGGAGTAGTCAGTGGTGTATTTTAGATGTTTAAAATTGTTAGAGTGTGTATCAAAGGGGGAGAAAATGATGCTTTGTATGTGCCTTTTGCATTGATGTCAAAGGGGGAGAGAAGCATGTGAAAAAAATTTATATCTTGTGTTGATCTCAAGGGGAGATTATTGTGAGTAACGAGGAGATTGTTGTTGATTTCTTTCGTTGCATTGATTTTTTTTCACATTTGTATGTTTCCATCAATGCCAAATGGGGAGATTGTTTGATATTACTGAGAAATTTGCTAGAATGATGTGTTGTCATTGATGTCAACATATTCTTTTGTGTATTCCAGTGTTGCAGTCAGATTAAATGAGTTGGTTTGGTCAGTGTGTTGTGGTTTAATGGGTTTTAATTTATACATGTTTAGTTGATTCAGTAGAAGTTTCAGTGATCTGCATGTTGATTTGATCAACTTATGAGGTTCGGTATTATGGTTGATATTCAGTTGTTTGTGTTATAAGGTATTCTAGTTTGTGCTCCGCATTGCTCTGAAATTGCATTATCTTGGTTTGCCAATTTGGCAGAGTGTTTGGGATGTTCATATGTATCCTCAATTTAGATGGTTCATTATTTGGAATTCCACAATTGAATCTTTCAGTTTGTCAGTCAATTCAATGTGGGTTCTTAAGGTTCGGTATATTGATGACGGAGATTCTAGTAAGTGGTGATGTTGTGGTTGTTACTAGTGTGATTAATGTTGCTTTTGGATATTTCTAGATTAATTCCTATCCATGTTGATGGTCTGCATTAATCGTTGTGCATGTTATTGATCATTTTCTGGATTTGGTGGTATTTTGCGTGTTATGCGAAACTCTTGGTGATTGCAGCATGTTGTGGATGTTCGAGGCATAATTATTGGAATGGTTTCTTGTTTGTGGTATTGATTTGGGACTAGAGAATGTCTTAGCTGACATTGTTTTGGCCCACATGTATTGTTGTAGCTTGTGAGGTTATTATTTTGTAATTTGTGTTGAGGGTTGAGCTAACCTTGAAATATAGGCTAACAATGTGTATAAATATATGTAATATTCATTTGAGAGATGTATCTGAGTGTGCAAACATTGAATTCATCTTTCAGTTGTAGAGGAGAAGTGCAAAAGAGTGCAAAAGAGTGTGAAGAACTGGAAAGAGCAAGAATTTGAGTATATGATCTTAATCAAAATATAACCAGGAATGAGAAGATGCTATTTCATCAATTCATGATCCTTGGGATATAATCCAAATCTTTTTGTAAGATAGTGAGCCTTCATCTGGGTTGTATCCCTTCTTGTGATTTGACAAGTGAGATCTAGGCAGTATGCCTGAATGCATGTGCATTCCCCATTGTAATATTAGTACAGTTTGTACCAAACTGGTACAGAGAGGGGGGGGTGAATCAGTACAGGAAAAAACACTTACCCTGAACCAGTTTGACTGCAAAGACTACACTTTGACTGGCAAGCACTAACACCAGTCTAAATATGATTACTACCAGTAAGACATAGTGAGAATGTGAAAGACATAAACCGGTAACCCTTAGCTTTCCATACAGTCTAATACCTCATTTCCACTCCACCCTTAAGCATAAACAAGTAATCTATCATCAAAAATATAATGACTGCTAGATCAACATATTTAACAGTTTGACATAAAACACTAAACCATCACATGAAAGGCATCACACATGACACATTGATTTTTCACGTGGAAACCCAACTGGAAAAAACCACAGTGGGGATGAATACCCACAAGTTGTTCTTGAACTCTTTTGAAGTCTTCTCTATTAGGAGCCTAGTCCGGTTAAAGACTATTACAATAGGTTCTTCTAGGAATCGATCCTGCTAGGGATCACCCAGTTAAGGGATGGCTAAATACCTAGTTAAAGGTTAGAACCCTATTAAAGGTTACCTTGCAAGAGGATTTGAAGAACTCATTAAATTGAGTCACCCTGTTAAAGGATTTACACAAAATCCTATTAAAGCTACCCAGTTAAGGGATTTTCCAACTGCTGAAATGGTTAGAAGTCAACAGGTAATACATTGATCTAATAACAGCACTCAATGCCAAGGCAGATCCACTTTAGCTCCTTTTCTTCTGCAATCACACTCTGCAGGTATCAACACACTTCTCCGGTCTGGCAAGAATCAAGTATCACTCACTGGGATACACACATAACATTTGCCAACAACTTCAAAATGAAAAAAATCATCGACCTTATAGGAAACAGATAGGTCAGTAGCATAAACCCTAAACCCTAAACATTTAGGTTTTACAATCCAATCGGTTCAATCCCGACCGTTAATCACACTACATCGAATACAAAAGTCTTCAATAGATCTCAAGACATTCTCCAACATTCATTCTTTTCCGCTTCAGGAAGCTGATAACTCATCACGCGCTCTCCACTATTTACAGAGACTTCGCACATTCCCTAGGTAGATAGGATCAATCTCCATGCAAGATCCTCAAGGAAATCCTTCATGCGCACAAGGCTGACGTGGCAACACTTATCTGGTCTTCATTACAATGCTAACTCATCACAAAATGTCATCGGTTGAATCCCATAATCTTGGAATGCATCAACCGGAAACCCTGAAGCTGAGACTACCAACTGGTAGTCATGCCAAATGAAACCCCGATACAAAACTTCCATTTATCGGTTCTCATTCCAACATACCGGTTCACCTTGAACATGTTGGGACTCATTAAATTGAGTCAATTTTTGAGGCCCTATTCAAATTTTGCTCTGCATGTCAGAAAAGTACCTAAATAAGTCAGTTTGAATGGCCTAGTTTGTGAGAGGTCAAAATGGAGCCAGTTGATTTTCAAAGGGTAATGCTCAAAAGACATGTCCTACACCTTTCATTTGGCCTATGTAGTGATGTAAAACTTTTAGAATTCAATTGGGAGAAGTTTACCAGGTACCCATTTCGAGGGGTGAGCTGAAAGTGCATTTTAGGCACAAATGCAGATTTTATGGAGTAGCCTACTTTGAGCGATTATATCTTTTTCCCTGTTGATTTTCATGAAGAAATTAAAAATGGATTCAATTTTAAGCATAAATGTGAGTTATTTTGCAAAATTTCAAATCTTGACGAATCCATTTGCTCAGTTTACCAAGCCAAATCCATTTGCAGTTTGCGTGTTTTGGCAAGTCCCTGTTTCGACAGCTAGTCGGAGCCCTGTTTCGCACGAGTGTAAAAGTTGCCTCAATAATCGTAATGCCATAATGTTTTCTCCAAGTTATTATTGGTATAAATGATGAGCTACGTTTCAAATTTCAAGCCTCTGTCAATCCGTTTGATCGGTTTTCAAAAGGGTTCATTTAGCCATTGTTTTCAGTCTTCTGCACTTTGTGTTATATCAGTTAATGTAACCATTTTCATGAGCACACCATTTGCATCCAGTCAGGCTTTTGGTCAAACTAAGAATTTGAAGTTTTAATATGTACTTTAAGGTACCTATGTTCCAAATTTGAGGGTCTACGGAGGTCGTTTGGTATTTTTGAGAAAGGGATCATGTGTTGCCAGAACATTGACTTCATCAGGTCCGCAGTGTCGACAAAGCAAGTTGGGCTTTTTTGAAAATTAATATTCCTTCGCTCGGGACTCGTTTTGAAAAATATTTTGGTAGAGTTCATCCCTATATATCAGAGTACACGCCTGTCAGATGACGTGGCCCAGAAAGGTGTTTTGACAACTTTGAAAATTATGTCTTCGCGATTAAATGCGAAAATGCGGCGTAATTGCTTGAAGGTTGCAAAATTCAGTCTGAAGATCCGAAAATGATGCCGATCATTTCCAGAGGTATGGGTAAGGTTCCTAAAGCTTTTCAAAGGTCAGTTGCATGAAAACAAAAAAATTTTTAGTCGGACCCACTTTGGGGCCCGACCTGGCCTATGCCCATGCATTGTTTTTATTGGCGATTTTTGCTTACTAGGGGAATTTCAGAATGTTCAAACAATGATGCAATTCACAAATCACAAATCAAGTGAATTTTATATGGGTAGAAGCCATTGAAGATTCAAGGTAAAAGACACTGTGAATTCGAGGTTTAACAATGTAGCTCAAATGAAGGAGAGCATGTCTTGTATTTCTAAAAGCCCTTCACAATCCTTTCAAACCATCAAATAGAAGCTATATTTTGACCGAAAGAACAGTGAATCTACAAGATAGTTTTAGTATGAATAACACCAAAGCCTTGAAAATAAATGACTATTGACTTAGGTTAGTTTTTATGGTAAGAGTCCCAAGCAATGGCATTGACTAGTAAATTGTCAAATCGCTATCAAGAGACACTAAATCATAGCACCCAGATTGTAGCAGTCATCTCCATAAGTGAAAAGGCAATTGGAAAATGTTAAGTTTAAACTCCACGACCTCTACCAAGATCCCTCTTTCACATGGATTGGAGTGTTCACATGGTGTTTGAAAAGGGCGTTGAAAACCCCAGCGTTCTCCCTCTTTGTTGAAGTTTGGCACATGGTGTTTGAAGCCATCTTCCTAAGCTCATGTTGGGTGTTGAAAGGGGGCATTTCTAGAAACAAAAAAAAAACAAATGCAACAGTGAAATATTCCCTTTCCCACGTGAAGCTCCAACAGATGATTGAAGACCAGTGAATTCTCCCTCACGTGGCATGGCTAAGAAAGGGCAATGGAAATGCAAACAACAGTTTAGTCTCCCACGTGATGGTTGGAGAAGGGCAGTAGTAGCTCAAATCAAATGCATATTGGCTGGTGTAAAGCCATCTTCCCAAAGTCCACGTGATGGGTGAGTTGCAAAAATAAAAATGTAATTTTGAAGAAGTTTAAACAGCAAATGAAATCAGTCCTCCCTCCTGTGCATGTTTGGAGGAGCATTGAGCTCCCAAGTGAATGCAAACAGAAATAGAACTTTAATCATCCCTTTGCGTGGAGTATTGGAGAGTTAATGCAAGCAGCAATATCATCCCCTGCGTGGATAGTTTGGAGGCCATTGAAACATGGAATAATGCAGAATGTAATAGCATCCTCCCTTGTGTGGCAATAGGTAAAGAAATTCTGAGCGGTTAGTATAATGAGAGAGGCCATTAAAGTGCAGAGAAAGCTTCAAAAAAAAAAAACACAATCCCACGCGAAATCCTTTATCCCACATTCACTGGGAAATGGTATTTTTTGGTGTTTATAAGCAAACCCTTACACTAGTAATATGTCAAAGCCTCTGGGCTTTTGACGAACGGTGTTGTTGGGCGCCCAAGGTGAGCCCACACGTGGGTGCGGATCTCGAGGCAATAGAGGAGGTGATTAAGTGGCGACCAGGTGGACCCCACACAGGCATGCTTCCCAAGGCAAACAGGCAAATTTTGCAGAGAAGGGTCAGCTTAACCAATGAGCAGGTTGCAGAGGATCCGACGAAGCATGTGATTTCAGAGCCTGAAGATGCCCGCCAGTTAAACCCTGCAAAATAGAGAAAAGAAGTAAAGGTCATGCAAGTTCCAGTCGATCCGATGGTGCGCGCGACTTCGTGAGGGCAAGATGCACGCGAGTCAAAGGCTGTGAAATAGCAAAAAGCACGTGCGAAAATTGAGATGGTTAAAGACCCTGCAAGTTCAAAAGATCCAACGGCTCACATGACTTCACAAAAGGAAGATGCTCGCCGGATAAGCATTGTGAAATCATGAAACCCAGGTGGCAGGTCCAGGTGGAATGACAGCTCATGGGTCCTGTCCAGTGGCGATGACATGGTGATGACATGGATGACAAGCAAGCGGACACATGGCGAAGTGATGAGGTGTCATCTGAGGTGGCATCCAGTGGACCCCATCGACCAATCAGAGGCCACCACGTGGCAAGGCGTCAAGCCAAATGGGAGCAAAAATTAAAATTAAAATCATGTTTATTATATAGTGCAGACTATATCGAAAATTCAAAAATTTAAATGATGTGCACACATAAATTATTAATTCGCCCAGGGCTGTATTTTTGGCCAAAGTATGAAGTATTATATATTGTCGGAAAGCTCTTGGAGTGAGGAATCTGATCAGGTAGTTAATTTTGACAAATGTGGGATATTTTGAGAGAAGTTTCCATGGGAGTGAAATTCAATTAGAGAGGAGATACTTGGCAATTTCAGTTGTAGATTTTCTTTTCTTCCCTCCTCTTTTTATTCTCAATTCTTCTCAGTTGTAAGGGTTTGAGAATTCTGTGAAATGTGCTCCAGTGTTCATGGCTTCCATTTTCTGAATTTCTTGACCCAAACTTGTAAAGTTCTATGGATCTGTTCATGGTATAGAGACTACATTACAGGATGACAGGTTGTTTTCTAAGTTGCGGGTCTTACTTGTGTTAGGCATGAGTAAATTTCCCATGATATTGTCTCTATGCATATATTTCATTGTTATGAATTGAATCCTCAAGGAGGCTTATAATTTGTCATCTCAAGGAGATTGTATGATTGTTTGTAGGCATTCTTCAATGAAGAGTTTAAATTCTATAATCAGTCATAAACAATGGAGTGTGTCCTAGATCTGATAATTTTGTGAATGGATTGAGTAATGCATTAGTATAAGGTATTAGTGCAGGGATATTTTGTAAGGAGAACAAATTTGCAGCTATGATTGGCATTTTGTAGTTCTGTGTGTGACTCTATTGCCCAATGAACAAGGCACTAGTCTTTGAGAGATTTGGGGATAGTTTTAGATTAATTCAAATTAAAGAAAATCTATTTCCCTTTATGTTTAGGGGTTAATGTTCTATCCTTCCAAAGCTCTATTTCACTTATTATTTGTATAAGATCCAGCCCATCTGTACATGTTACCTAATTTGGTGAGCTTGTGGAATGGTTTGTCTGCTCATTGTTGATGCAGTCTTATGTTTGTGATTGTTGTATTCAATGCATCAAAAGGGTGTCCCTCCCTAGGTCTAGCAGAACCTAAAGTGCAGGAGGATCATTACGATCCTATGTTATGTTGTCCAAGCCCTGAAGTGTTTCATTGAATGAGATTGGCTATCTCATAGATAGATTTGCAGGTGTTCTTGGGTTATCACTTTTGGTGAACAACAGAACAAACATACCGCTTCACTTTTTAACAAATACTAGTTTACATCATCATATTGGTTCTCTTTCCAATTTTCTTACTACAACATACCAGTTCATACTTTAGCATATTGATATCAATGACAACATACAATATCATCATGTCATCATGCTCTGCACGTATGCCAACAATCTCCCCCTTTGGCATTGATGGCAATATACAAAGATATCTTTCTTCTTCTGCTTCACAACTTCTCCCCAATACTATAGATATCGTCTCTGCTTCACATCTTCTCCCCCTTTGATAACAATGCCAAAGTGGAGGCATACACATCTATGTTCCACTATGTTGCTCCCCCTAAGGAGTAGCATCCTTCAACACACCAATCCTGAAAAGAGATATATCAATCTAAGACCTGATTGATGTGGAGCACACACCTTTAGTTCACCTCTTGAAGGGGCAGCACCCCTAATTCACCTCTCAAATAGGTAAAGGTAGCCTTCAGTAGAGGTTTGGTGAATATGTCTGCTAACTACTCCTTACTAGAAATATGTTCCAGTACAACCTCTTTGTTCTAAACCTTCTCCCTCAAGAAATGATACTTGAGCTCGAAGTGCTTGGTTCTTGCATGTAAAACCGGATTCTTGGAGATGTTAATTGCACTTGTGCTGTCACAAAATATACTTACCAGTTCAGATATAGGAACTTTGAAGCCATTTAATACATACCTTATCCAAATTATCTGGGTGTAGTTCATAAATGTTGCAACATACTCCGCTTTTGTTGTAGACTGAGAGATGCAACTCTGCTTCTTACTCATCCATGAGACTAGTCTACCACCAAGAAAGATTGCACCACCAGTTGTGCTCTTCTGGTCATCCACATTACTAGCCCAATCAGCATCTGTAAACGCTTTCAGGTTGAGATCATTACTATATGGATACCATAATCCATAGTCAATAGTTCCCTTCAGATATCTTAGAATCTGCTTGACTGCTACCAAGTGGGATTCTCTTGGGCTTTTCTGGAACCATGCAGTAATGCCCACTGCATGTGCAATTTCTGGTCTGCTATGTACTACATAGTGCAACTTATCAATCATTGATCGATATTCCTTCTTATTTACCAATGTTGAGTCATCTTCCTTTGATAGTTTACAACCGATCACCATCAGTGTACCAACTGATTTGTTGTCTTCCATGCCAAAGGTCTTCAACACCTCTTTGACATACTTGGATTGAGTGATAAAGATTCCATCTTTCATTTGTTGAATCTATAGTCCAATGAAGAACTTAATCTCCCCTATAAGTGACATCTCAAATTCCTTTTTCATCTCATCTACAAATTCATGACTCATCTTGTCATCTCCTCCAAAAATTATGTCATCAAAAAATACCTCACAGTTTAGAATCTGATCTCCTTCTGACTTCAAATAGATATTGTTATCTTCACTTTCTCTCTCAAATCCAATCTTCACAAGATGGGAGTGCAAGCGTTCATATCATGCTCTAGGTGCCTCCTTTAGTCCATACAAGGATTTATGTAGCCTACACACCATGTCATTGTCTTTTGATAGGGAAAACCCATCTGGTTTCTCTATATACACCTCCTCTTCTCATATTCCATTCAGGAATGCAGATTTTACATCCATTTGATATACTTTGAATCCATTGATTGATATTCCTTCTTATTTACCAATGTTGAGTCATCCTCCTTTGATAGTTTACAACCGATCACCATCAGTGTACCAACCAATTTGTTGTCTTCCATGCCAAAGGTCTTCAACACCTCTTTGACATACTTGGACTAAGTGATAAAGATTCCATCTTTCATTTGTTGAATCTATAGTCCAATGAAGAACTTAATCTCCCCTATAAGTGACATCTCAAATTCCTTTTTCATCTCATCTACAAAATCATGACTAATCTTGTCATCTCCTCCAAAAATTATGTCATCAACAAATACCTCGCAGTTTAGAATCTGATCTCCTTCTGACTTCAAATAGATATTGCTATCTTCACTTGTTCTCTCAAATCCAATCTTCACAAGATGGGAGTGCAAGCATTCATACCATGCTCTAGGTGCCTGCTTTAGTCCATACAAGGATTTATGTAGCCTACACACCATGTCATTGTCTTCTAATAGGGAAAACCCATCTGGTTTCTCTATATACACCTCCTCTTCTCGTATTCCATTCAGGAATGCAAATTTTACATCCATTTGATATACTTTGAATCCCTTGAAGGCTGCAAATGCAAGAATCATACAAACTCCTTCCAATCTGGCTACTGGAGCAAAGGTTTCTCCATAGTCTTCTCCTTCTTATTGAGCATATCCTTTGCACACCAGTCTGGCTTTGTTTCTTACCATTGTGCCATCTTCATTCAGCTTATTTTTGAAAACCCATTTGGTTCCTATGACATTTTTATGCTCAGGTCTGGGTACCAAAGACCATGTACCATTCTTTTCTATCTGTTCAAGTTCTTCTTCCATTGCCTTGATCCAGTCTTCATCTTTATGTGACTCTTTGAATGTTTTAGGCTCAAATTCAGAGATCATGCAAGAGTTTTCTCTGACCTTTCTTCTTGTAAGAATTCTTGCATCCTTGTCTCCTATGATCTACTTTGGATCATGATTCAGCTTTACATACCTAGGAATGATCTTAGTTGTTTCTTCTTGATTTTCTTTTTCATCCTCATCTTCATCAACATCAACATCTATCGATGTAGGAGCACTGTTACTGGTGCTAGGCTATTTTGCAACCAATTCCTAGAAGATTACTACTGGTTCCTCTCCTACTTGCTCACTACTGGTTTCCTTAGGTTTCTCAGAGGTTTCATCAACTCTAACATTGATGCTTTCAGCAATTCTCTGAGTCCTTTTGTTGAGACATTTGAGAGCTTTTCTCTTTGTGTAATACCCTAGGAATATTCCCTCATCACATTTTGCATCAAACTTGCTCCGATGTTCACTCCTCTTGATATAACATTTTCTACCAAACACTCTAAAGTAGCTTACCATTGGTGTCTTACCGGTCCAATACACATAAGTTGTTTTATCCTTACCCTTTTTGATGAGTACCCGGTTGATTGTGTAGACTGCAGTGCTCATAGCTTCTCTCCAAAAAGTGTGAGCAACTTTTCCTTGGATCAGCATTGTTCTGGCTGCTTCAACTACAGTCTGGATGTTTCTCTTTGCTAGGTCATTCTGATGTGGAGTCAGGGGGGCAAACAGTTTCCTCTTGATGTCGTTCTCTTCATACTACTTGTTGAATTCACCGGAAGTGAATTCTCCTCCTTGATCAGTTCTCAAGCACTTAATCCTCTTACTGCTTTCTTTTTCAACCAGTTCTCTGAAGGCTTTGAACTTTCCAAAAGCTTCAAACTTGTTCTTCAAGAATGTGACCCACATCATTCTTGAGCAATCATCAGTAAGAATCATAAAATACCTATCTCCCTACACACTCCTATTTTTCATAGGACCACACAAATCAGTATGCACAAGATCAAGTAAATTGTCTGCAGTGAAAGATTTACCTTTGAAGGTTGAGGAAGACATTTTCTCCAGTTGACACTCTCTGCACAAAGGATTCTTCGGTTTTCTCAGCATAAGCAATCCTCCAACTGCCTTGATCTTACTAGCCTTCACAATATTATCAAAGTTTACATGGCAGAGTCTCCTATGCCATATCCAAATATCATCAAACTTAGCCATTAGACATGTACTGATGTTTGCATTCAGCTGAAATAGGTTACCTTTGGTCTGCATACCAGTGGCCATCAGTTCACCACTCTTACCTTTTATTTTACACACTCCATCTCTGAATTCCAAAGTGAGTCCATTATCATTCAGTTGGGCAACACTCAAAAGGTTGTGTCTAAGACCTTCTGCCCAATACACATTATCGGCACTTCTTTTTCCATTCAAAGAGATGGACCCTCTTCCTTTTACCATACATGGTGCATCATTACCAAAATGAACCACACCACCATCATACTATTCCAGAGACAGAAACTTACTCTGGTCACCAGTCATATGGTGAGAACAGCCACTATCAATAATCCACTCATTAGAATTATCAAAGCAGGAGACAAGAGCCTTCTTGTCTGACACATCTTCCTTAACTGCTACAAACACAATGTCTTCACTTTCTTCATCTTCTAATTCCTCATCAATGACACCTTCATCAATTGCTACAAAATAGTTTCTCATGTTTCCTCCTTTGAACTTCTTGAACTTCTCTGGTTTGTCCTTGTTATCACCATTAGGATAGTTTACAACAATGTGTCCTATCTTATTGCAAGAAAAGCATTTCAAAGGGAGCTTACCTTTGTATTTACCAGTTCCCTTAGGAAGTCTCTTGGCAAGAAGAGCTTCAAATTCCATCAGGATCTCCTCATAATCCATTTCTCTACTTTGTCTTGGTTTTCCACTGGTACTAGCTTCTTTGCCCTTTCTAGATGGTGTAGCAGATGCTCTAAAGGCTGATTCAATCTTTTGAATACTGCCATCATAATTATTTAGCTCATAAGATGTCAACTTAGCAATGATGGAGTCTAGGTATACCTTTGTCTTGTCTATAGACCTCAACTCCTGAATAGCAGCAACCCTTATAGCATAGACTGGTAATAAGGATCTCAATACTTTTCTAACAATAGTGGAATCATCTATTATACCACCTACACTCTTGATGTCTCCAACAATAGTTTTGATTTTTATTCCATATTGTTGAATGGTCTCTCCTTCAACCATCTACATGTCTTCAAACTTTCCCCTAAGGCTCTCTTCCTTAGCTTGTTTCACATGCTCATCACTACCATAGATATTCTCAAGAGCATCCCATACTTCTTTGGGATTGTCTTTGTCCTGAACATCAATAAACTCAATGTCACATAGACTGCTGATTAGGGCTTCCATGACTTGCCCATTCTCCTGAATCTCTCTCTTTTGATCATCGGTGAGAGTACCAGTAGGGATAACATAAGCATTCTCAACATAGCTCCAGTGTTGAGCACCCATGCTTCTGATGTATATCTTCATTTTGTCCTTCCATATTTTAAAGTTGTCTATGTTGAACTTTGGACCTTCCCTCTTCATCATTAGAGTAGGATCATTTCCTCAAGCAGTTAAGCTTACAACACAGAGGACCAAGAAGATGCTCTGATACCAATTGATGAATAAATGATGAATAGTTAGTACCAAACTGGTACTGAGAGGAGGGGATGAATCAGTACAGGCAAAAACACTTACCCTGAAATGGTTTGACTGCAAACACTACACTTTGATTGGAAAGCACTAACACTGGACTAAATCAAATTACTACCGGTAAGACACAGTGAGAATGTGAAAGACATAAACCAATAACCCTTAGCTTTCCATACAATCTAATACTTCATTTCCACTTCACCCTTAAGCATAAACAAGTAATCTATCATCAAAAATAAAATGACTGCTAGATCAATATATTTTACTAGTTTGACATAAAACACTAAACCATCACATGAAAGGCATCACACATGACAAACTGATTTTTCACATGGAAACCCAACTGGGAAAAACCACAGTGGGGATGAAAAACCACAGTGGGGATGAATACCCACAAGTTGTTCTTGAACTCTTTTGAAGTCTGCTCTGTTAGGAGCCTAGTCCGGTAAAGACTATTACAATAGGTTCTACTAGGAACCGATCCTGCTAGGGATCACCCGGTTAAGGGATGGCTAAATACCCAGTTAAAGGTAAGAACCCTGTTAAAGGTTACCTCGCAAGAGGATTTGAAGAACTCATTGAATTGAGTCACCCTATTAAAGGAATTACACAAAAGCCTGTTAAAGCTACCTAGTTAAGGGATTTTCCAACTGCTGAAATGGTTAGGAGTCAATAGGTAATACATTGATCTGATAATAGCACTCAATGCCAAGGCAGATCCACTTTAGCTCCTTTTCTTCTGCAATCACACTCTGCAGGTATCAACACACTTCTCCAGTCTAGCAAGAATCAAGTATCACACACTGGAATACACACATAACATTTGCCAACAACTTCAAAATGAAAAACATCATCGACCTTATAGGAAATAGATAGGTCGGTAGCATAAACCATAAACCCTAAACATTTAGGTTTTACAATCCAATTAGTTCAATCCTGACTGTTAATCACACTGCATCAAATACAACAGTCTCGAACAAATCTCAAGATGTTCTCCAACGTTCATTCTTTGCTGCTTCAGGAAGCTGATAACTCATCACGCGCTCTCCACCATTTATAGAGACTTCGCACATTCTTGAGGTAGATAGGATCAATCTCCATGCAACATCCTCAAGGAAATCCTTCACTTGCACAAGGTTGACATGGCAACACTTATCTGGTCTTCATTACAATGCTAACTCATCACAAGATGTCATCAGTTGAATCGCACAATCTTTGAATGCATCAACTAGAAACCCTAAAGCTGAGACTACCAACCGGTAGTCATGCCAAATGAAACCCCGATACAAAACTTCCATTTACCGGTTCTCATTCCAACATACCCGTTCACCTTTAACAAACATACCACTTCACTTTTTCACAAATATCGGTTTATATCATCATACTGGTTCTCTTGCCAGTTTGCTTACTACAACATACTGGTTCATACTTCAGCATATTGGCATCAATGACAACATATAATATCATCATGTCATCATGCTCTGCACATATGCCAATAGTATTATCTCATTGGGGGTAGGTTCCCATCATGGTTTTTCTCTTAACCAATTTTCCACATCAAAAAGATTTGTGTTATGTGTGTTATTAATGTGGTGATTGTTTATGTAGGTTTAAGCTTTCATTGTTAATAATTAGATCTAAATTGAAGTTTGAGTTGTGTAAAGTTTGTGAGAAACCTGATTCACCCCCCTCAATTTGCTTCATTTTTGCCAACATAACCTTCAATAGATGGACATGGCCTTTGGGTACCTAAAGGTGCTATTTCTTCTAAAGCATAATTACCTACAGAGAAGACTATGTTATGGCACCAGAGACTTGGCCACATTGGATAAAAGGGTCTAAGGACCTTGAAAAATAAAAACCTTGTTAAAGGTTTCAATGATTGTAATATTTATTTTGACTTCTGTGAGCATTGCATTTATGGAAAACAAAAGCACATTTAGTTTTACTTGAGTTCTCATTAATCTTGTGGTGTTTTGGATCTTATTCATTCTGGTGTGTTTGGTCCTATAGATGTCCCTTCCCTTGGAAAATCCATATATTATGTTTCATTTTTATTGATTATTTTAGTAAGACATGGGTATACTTTCTAAGGAGTAAATCTGAAGTTTTTAGTCATTTTAAATAATTTAAAGCAATGATTTAATTGTAGACTGAAAAGAAAATTAAATGTTTGAGGATTGATAATGGCAGTGAATTTTGCTCGAATTATTTTGATAGATTCTGTAAAGACTATGGTATTAATAGACAGAAGAAAACTCTATATTCTCCATAGAAAAATGGGGTTGTAGAAAGAATGAACAGGACACTGATGGAGAAGGCTAGGAATATTCTAAGTGGTGTTGGTCTAAAACAAAAGTTTTGTGCTGAATTTGTTGTCACTGCTTTCTACCTAATTAACAGGTCTCCTACATCATCTCTTGTTGATAAAACACCTATGGAAGCATGGTCAAGTCACAAGCCTTCATTGAGAAATATTAGTTTTTGGTTGTGAAGCATATGCACATGTGCCAAAGGAGAAGTGAACAAAGTTGGAGAGCAAGACTGTGAAATGTATCTTCATTGGTTACAGTTATGGTGTCAAATGATAAAAGCTTTTGGGACCCTATTACACAAAAGGTAATTCATAGTAGAAGTGTTATTTTAAGAAAATTTAAGTCTCCTTCTATTATATTGCAGCCATAATATAATAAGAAGGAAGATGTGATTCAGTTCCCTTCTATGCCTAAAAAATTTGAATCGAGACCACTTGATAGGCAAGAAGTTGAGGAGAGCTCATCTAGCTCTGAATCTTCAAAAGAGGAAGAACCTCCAATTAAGCTTTTTTGAAGGTTTACAAGACATAGACAACCACTTGAAAGGTATTCACCTAATGATTGGAGATGTATTTTTTCTTTGAATACTAATGTGGATGAACCTAGATCTGTAGGAGAGGCATTAGGTATGAATGATGCAAAATCTTAGAAGATTTCTATGGAAGAAGAAATGACAGCTTTGAAAAAGAATGATACATCATATCTTGTACCATTGCCTAAAGGACGAAAGCCTGTTGGTTACAAATGGGTGTTCAAGAAAAAGATTGCTTTAGATAGAAGCATTGAGAAGTATAAAGAAAGGTTGGTTGCAAAAGACTACTCTCAAGTTGAGGGTGTTGATTATGGTGAGATATTTTTGCAAAAATAACATCCATTATATTTTTTCTTTCTATTGATATTTCTTATGAATTAGAGGTTGATAAAATGGATGTGAAAAATGCTTTCCTTCATGGTGATTTAGAGGAGGATGTCTATATGACACAGCCATAACACTATGTGGTGAAAGGTAAAAGTAATTTGATCTAAAAATTAAAGAAATCTTTGTATGCCCTCAAATAGAGTCTTGGGATGTGGTACCACAAATTTGATACATATATGTTGAGTTTGGGATATGAGCATTCTAAATTAGATCGCTATGTTTATTATAAATCTAATGGTGATTATTTTTTGTACATTTGCATTATATGCTGATGACATGTTATTCATTAGTAAAGGGAAAGGTATGATTTCAGAACTAAAGTCTCAGCTTGCTACTAAATTTAAAATGAAAGATCTTGGTGCAACAAAACATATTTTTGGAATGGAAATTAGAAGAGATAGATTGAATATAAATCTATGGCTAGGCTAGAGTAAGTATGTGAATTTAGTATTATAAAGGTTCAACATGCAGGATTGTAGACCATCGTGTGTTTCCTTTATAGTTAAAATGAAATTATCTGTTTCAGATTGTCCTTCATCTCCATCAGAGATGGAAGACATGAGTGGATTACCTTACCAGAGTGAATTTGGAATTTTGATGTATGATATGGTTTGTACTAGACCAGACATTTCCCAAGCAGTGGGAGTTCTTTCAAGATATATGTCTAATCTTGGTAGAGTTTATTGGGATGCAGTCAAAAGAGTCTTTAGATATTTGAAGGGTAGGTCAGAGTATTCTTTGTGTTATCATGGTAATTTGGTTGGAGACGTGATTTTCCTTGATATTCATGGTTATGTGGATTCAGACTGCACAGAAGATATTGATAACAAAAGATCCACCAATGCTTGTGTGTTTACTTTATTTGGTGGTGCAATTAGTTGGATGAGTAAGAGAAAGGTTGTAGTTTATTTGTCCACTACAGTAGCAGAGTATATGGAATCTACTCATTCTTGTAAGGAAGCCATTTTTCTTAAGAGATTGTATTCAAATATTGGAATAAAATAAGGTGCAGTGGCATTTTATTGTGACACTTAGAGTGTGATATGCCTAGTTAAGAACCCAACATTTCATGCCCAAACCAAACACATTAATGTTCAGTATCATGTTATCAAAGGTATGGTCAAAGATGCCAAGGTGAAGCTAGTTAAGGAAGAGACATTGATGAATGTTGCAGATTATTTAACTAAGGTTGTGAGTACAGAGAAGTTTAGATGGTGTTCGGGTTCTATGGGCCTCATGGCCCCTAGAAAATAAATTATTATGTTGATATTCCCTTTGCTCTTGCAAGGTATTCGACAAGTGGGAGAATGTTTGGAAAATGGTGTCTCAACCTTGCATTTATATGAGGTTACTATTTATAGTAAGTTTTTGTTTGAGCATGAAATGGTGCAAAATTCTCTCCAAAGCTTCTGGTTGGCTAGATGAGCATTTCGGTAAATTTTCATCACAAGATCATAGCTAGTTTTGAAGATATTAAAGTTTTCATTTTTGGAGGGTGCGATGAAAGGTTTAAAATTAATTTTGATGAATTTAGAGGCTTTGAAATGTGCTAAAAATAGGGCATAAATGGTATGGATTTTATGAGGAAATAGAGAACTTCGCGAGTTTTCCAATGCTTCAAACAGTTTGTCAATCGGACACACAGTTCATAAGTTATGGCCTCCAGAAGTTTGGACTCCTAAAATAGGAAATATAAATTGCATTGAAAACATAAATGAGTTGTAAAAGGGAGTAACATGTGTTGATGTGTGTTTTAACACATCATAGGGCATCTAGAATTGAGATAAGGTCGGCTCTACTTTATTGGGTGGTTTTAGCCCATGGTTTTGTAATATTGTTTGACGGTTTCTTGTATTGTATCTTCTATATATGAGGTGTGTGAGATAGAGGTTGTGTGTAAGAGTTATGGCTATTGAGTTACCTTTGAGTCTCTAGTTAGTGGTACTCCTGTGAAGAGCTTGCTTTACAAGTATATTGTAATTTGTTATTGATTGTTGAACAATATATTGAGCTGCTCTTGGAGTGTGGGGTTTTTCTCCCAAAAGGGTTTTCCCCACGTAAATCATTGTGTTGTTGTGTTGTGCTGTGCATGAGATATTGTCTATTTCTATTGTTTCTTTAACTGTTGTAATGATCTGTAAAAGTTTTTGCATTACCCTCCTCTTAAGGTTAGTGTAGGAAGTTGTTATGCTACTTAACTTCCTTACAATTAGATATATATGTTTAGCAGCAATGGAAGATAGGTATGTATGTGATATTGGATAGTGAAGCGTATATGGTTTACAGAGAGTATTTTCTAGAAGATCCCTTGCTCCAGAATATATTTTTTTGCTAGTAATGGTTTGTATCAAGTGTTGGTATCAATTGTGGCAGTTGAATTTCTATTCGTACTTTGGTATTGCAATTTTCTTCTATGCTCTGCAATTTGTGGTATTTGTATCTTGAAGGGAGAAGTCATTGTGCTTGGAATTTGTGCCTATGGGTTTGTGTCTATGGGTCCGACAGACCTTTATTTGTTCTAGTTATTAAAGTGTGTATTCCAATAATTAATAATCATATAGAAGATCAGTGAAGGCCGACTCAGTTACCGTGTTGATCCAAGCAATGCATTATTGTATAAACTCTTTGTGCTTGTCCTACATATTATCTCGGTGTATGTGCTTATCAGTATATATATATATATAGAAGACTTATGGATTTTGATGTATGATAGAGTATGAAGTGTGCAAGTGATAGAGTAGTGGTATGTGAAGGTGTGCAAGTAAAGTGAGAAAGATAGAGAAGTAAGTGTATGTGAGTAGTGTGAGATATGAGTTGTGGAGTACAATATGTGTAAGAGCGAAGGTGTGTAAGTGTGGAAAGTTCATGTATAGAGTTGAATTAATCCCTTGATAGAGTTGCAGTAATCCCTCACTGGATCTGTTGTAGGCAATTGTGGACAAAGTATCAATGATCCCTTATCGAATCTAGTGTAAGTTGTTTTGTTATCTGAGCTTATCTTGGTATTGACCCCGTGCATTTGGAGATGCACTTTTCTTCAGTTCATTTAATTCTATTACATTTATCACTCCAGCAGTAAGCCTTATTGTATTCTGGTAGTGAGTCATATTGTAATGTGGCAGTGAACCATCTGACAGTGAGCCACCCTTTTGTAAACACCATATAACTAGTTATATTATCTTGAGAGTTAACCCTCTCTGTGGTTTTTCCCATTTGGGTTTTCCACATATAAAAATTTGGTGTCTATTTTGTGATTATGATTTCTATTTATTATGCATTTATTGTTTCATGTTGATGAGATTAATTGCTAATTAGGTTAAATTGGTGGAAATTTTTTATTGTTGTGGGAATACTAATTCACCCCCTCCCAACCCCCCTCCTCCCCCCCCCCCCACCTCTTAGTATTCTTGAGCATTCAACCATCCAACAATGCTCCACTTTATTTTCTCTTTAGATAGAGGACATGTGGATTTCTCTCCACTACACAACAAGATAGGATGATGGAAGGTTGGTTGTATGATAGATAATGGATTGACTATGGCAAGATTTTGACATTTTTGTGGTATGGGGGATTTTGATTCTCAAATGGACAACAAGATAACATATAAAAAGTGGATAATTTGTGAAAGGAGGAGACTCTAATTTGTAGATTGGAAGGGCTCAAAATGAAAGGCCAAGATTGAAAGAAAGTGGAGAAGGATTGAGAGGACAAAATGGGAGAACCAAGATATTTTCCATAAAGGCATTTCTTGTCTCCACAATTCTCAAGTACATGGGGAAGAGTTACCCAAGTAGATTGGGAAGAGAAATAGGAATATAATATTCCTTGGGGGAAGGGAGGAGGAATTAAAAATTCTAAAATAGAAGATTGTGTGGGGAGAATAAATGGGAAAAGGAATTAAAAATTATTTGGGAAGAGGAGGCATGGGAATGTGCAAGGATTTGAAATTCCTTAGAAGAGGCAAAGTCTGTGCATTTAAGGTTTGGAAGGTGAGAGGGACAAGCCATTTATGGCAAAGAGTTGGCTCGTCCCTAATTAAGATGATTAGGAATGTGCAAGTGATTAGGAGGACAAATTAGGTGGCTAAATGAAGAATTAGAGTGCAAGTGGTAAAACTAGGAGGATGTGACATGAGGAGAGACAATAAGTGGATGAATTTAAAATTGGAGAAATTGATGAGAATAATTAATTAGGATATATGATGGGATTTGGAAGGGTGATTTGTAGGAATCATACAATTAGCTTAGTTAATTGAAAATAATTAACTAATAAAGGTTTAGGAGAAATAATGAGGATTTGAAATGATTTTGGAAGAATAAGGAATAATGAATTTTGATAAATTAATTATAAGGGCTAAAGTGATACAATTAATCGAATAAGATATAATTAATTTTAAGAGGAATAGGGCTAACACAATTAATTAAATTAGTTATGTGGAACTTAGGCTTAAATTAATTAAATGTTTATTTCATTAATTTTAGACATCTACATGGAGTCCTATTTCCTTTTATTTGAATTAGATTTGAATTGAAGAAAAAATAACAAACTATTATATATTTCATGCAAAGTTGTAAACTAAGAATAGGAAAGTAGAAGAGGATCATAACCTGTTCTTAAAAGTTCAGGCTAATTTTCTAGGATCGGGTAGCTAGGATTTGCCTTGGTCCTATAACTGCAAATATAGGCAACTTGGTTGTTTCCAAGAAGGGAAAGACACACTATATTTACTAGTGAAATATCAAAAAAAACTATTTGACCAAGGTACCATGAACAACTCGGTCCCTCTATAGCACCTTGGTCTAGAGAGGTCTTCAAAATTTCTACAAAAGTTCTTTTTTTTTATTCTCTATCATTTTTCACTTTCGCAACTCCTAGATCTATCACTTGACCACCAAGAGAAGGGAAATTTTATTCTAGATAGGGGATTTCCTTATGTCAAACCCTAGTTTTGGAATTAACCCTAAATAGAATAGAAATGAAATTGAAAGCATGCCTTTTGAGGGTAGAGGAAAGACTTGTAATTGAAATGTTTAAATGTAGATGATTATACCTTCAATAGGTGATGCAATGTTCTTAAGATAATTCATCCATGTATTTATGCAATAACATGATAAATTGCATAAAATCCATCATGAAACCATAGATAAAACATAAATGGAAGACGCCCTAATGTAGTTTGTTGCTCCTTAAAATAAAATTTTCTCTTGGGGAAGAAGAATTGCTCTTGAATTGATGATAATGTTAGAATAAGATTAGACTAACACAATGAATTGAGAGGGGAGCCTTATATAGGGATTTCATAATTAAAATCACCTTTAGGCTGACTTAGAACTGATATATTTTAGCATGGAGTGGGATTTGAATTAGAAAAGACCATCAAATTATCCTTCCAAAATTTGGGGGGAAAAAGAAGGATTGGGTAGTTGGGATTCATCCTAGTCCTATAAGATTTTTTCTAAACTTCTAGGGATGTGAGGTAATGGGGTTCTAATTCCAAATCCAACTTGGTGGCTCAAACCATAATGCACAGGTATGCAATATTCTTTGATATTTTAATTTAGGGTAAGATTAAGGATAAATCAAGATACAATTATTAAGGGCACACCTAGAACTAAGAGCACAAATATGAGTATGATTATGTAATTAAGTGGAATAAGACCTATAATATTAATTTAAATATTAATTAAAATCAATAAAGGTCCCATAATACATAGAGGAAAGGGAAATACTAAAATAGGTGCTAGGAGAGTGTGAAATTGGAAACACTAATAAAGTTGTATGATATATGACGTTACATTCAGCCCCCACTTTAGTAGAGAAGATCATACTCTCGATAAAGTAGAAATTAAAAGATAAATAATCTAAGAGAAAGAAAAAGCAAAGATAGGATAATATTAAGGGATGATCAAGTCCCCAAGCATAGCATCCTATCAATTCATGCAAGTAACCTTTAAAAATTTTCAAAAAAGCAAACAATGTTAGTACTAAAACATAAAGTTCCAAGTCAACTACTTGAAGGGACCTCGATAATCAAAATGTATCAACCGCTAATATAATTCTTGACACATCTATAATTGTAATAACATAAGTGGAATTATAGAAAGAACAAGGACGCACACCCATTGAAAGCACAATAAACCATAATTCAACACTAGTAAAGTGTCTTATTTTATGGTTTCATGGGAGAGAAAGAATGAACATGGATTCCATAGGCTAGCAAGCTATGTTATGCTAGGTGATCCATGTATGAAGGAAGAGTCAAAATAGTCTATCAATTTGTGTTATGCTAGGTCCACTCATCTTGCTAAAATGTCATCTGGTTTTAGGAGTTAAGCATCTCATATAAGAGTTAGCTCTAGTTTCAAGCATGCAACAACCTCTATAAGACATGCAATTTAAAAATGATGTGTCTAGTTTTGGGAATCAAACATCTCGTCTAAGGCATTAGGTTTGGTTTCGAGAATGTACACCTCATATAAGACATGCAAAAGGACTACATCTAGTTTCGGGAATGAAGTGTTGAACACATTGTAGTACTGAGACGGATGGGTGAATCAATATGAAACTTCAAAAAAGATTAATTATAAATAGCATTAACTTACTTAATGACAACACAATGATCATAAACACATGAGCATCAAACATCAACATATGAACATTATATTTACGTGGAAAATCCATATAGGGAAAAAACATGATGAGAATCTAACTCACAATATATATCAATAGTTTACAATGAATATGGTTTCCTTCCAAAGAGCTCATTAAACTAGACGTGCAGACTAAGGTGCACAACATTAGGCAAGATACAAAATTAGGACTTGCTCTACTAAAGATTACTTCTTTCGGGTTTGAAAAATTAACGAATGTCGAGGGGTGGGTTGAATCAACATAAATAGAAATGTTACCAATTAAAGATGCCAAAACACATAAGTTTCTTACTTCAATTATGCAGCAAGACAAATAAAAAAATTGTAAATACATGAACACACAATAACACTAGATTTTTACATGGAAAACCCAAACTGGGAAAAACCACAATGAGAATTAAACTCACAATATGTATATTCACTATTTACAATAAATATAGCCATCGGCTAGAGCGCTTATGCTTCGGACTTGTAGACTAAGGTGCACTACTTTAGGCAAGATACAAAAGATGACTTGCTTTGTTGAAGATCACTTCTTCAAGACAAGATACCGATAATTATTCTGACACAATATGAAATATAATTTGAGCTACACAAAAAGAGAATCTATTCAATGTTGATAATAGTTCCTAGTTAAAGCACTCATCTAATTCATTTACTAAGTCTCAAGACCTTTGATCTTCTTCCAATATATACCACCTTTTCACTATTCATCTTTAGCATGTTCACACTCTAGTTCATTCAATTACAAAATAGTTTTGACCTCTTTATATTATTCAAGATCAAACACATATATTATGAATTTGACTAGAAGGAGATGTTAGTTGTATATTGGCATCAAACTAAAAAAATCCAATTCCATTAATATGGAATGCACAAAAATGTGTGTACTGTCAGCTCCAACAACTACAAGATATCTATCCATTTCACATTCTACTAAAAATGTGATTAGCCATTCATTTTCCTTGATCAAAACCAAAAAGTGATTACCATATACTTTGAAAAACTATCAAGATAATCTTATTCAATCTTTTGGGAAACTTAAGATAGAACATAAATATATGAAATATGACTATACCAAATTTTTTCATTAACCGAACAACCTCTGATCTAGAGGAGTTGACATCAATGACAAGCAGCACGCATATTGCAACAATCTCCCCCTTTTTCATTTATGGCAACACTATGCGAACAAAATTCAAAAACAAAACTTCTTCCCAAAATCTCTCCCCCTTTGACAACAATGACAAAAAGAGTGCATGCTTCATTAAATTAACTCATCCTAAGGGGAACAACTTATCAGTACCAAGAAATATCTATAGAGAAAAGAAAGAAAGAATCAGTCCACAAAAGATTACAATTTTTGTAGGGAAGGAGGAATGATATCTTTATTCACTGATTTCAGATATCTCCAGGTAGTATCCCAATCATCTTCAATGGAGACCTACACCTTGATCTAACTTTCAAACTCAAGAATGAACTACTCTGCAATATTGGAGTCCAGTGGAATGGAGACAGATACACTTAACTTCTACAAGTCTATAAAATTTTCACCATACCAATGAGATGTATGTCCATAATGTCTTGTAATTTGTAAAATTCCTTCTTTACAAGTTCCCTTTAGTTAACCAAATCATTAAATCTCTTGTAAAGTTCTTTGATCTCCAATCTTCTAGTAGAGTCTTCATTGTTCTTCAAATTTAAATACTTGGATGACTCTTGGATTTTTTCTTCAATAGCTTCAATTTTCTTTTGCATTAGACTAGTGGATTTAGGCCATGTATGACAAAATCTATAAATTTGGATTACACTATCCACATTTTGCTCAAACCTAGAAATAGTCTTTTAGGTGATTGTGTGCTTCTACACAACTATTCCTTGACCAAGTCAAATAGTTTCCTAAAATATTCCTTTCCAAGGTCTTCAAAATTTTTACTTCAAGGCTTAAAGCCTAACCTTTTAAACATTTGAAAGACAATCTTAGTTGGTCCTCATCAAAAAAAGAATTGCCAATTTGCATATCTGGAAGCTTCTCAAGGAGAAATTTCAACATATCTTCTACCAGGCTCCGAGACACATAGCTCTTTTTCGTAGCTTCAAAATGCAACACATTGCTCAACTCAAGCATTTGTCAAGGGGATAGTTTGCCCAAATCCAATCTTTCCTAAGAAATTGGTACCTCAATACCTCAAAAAAATCTCTAGTTCAATAATATTTCAACTTTTTTTGTATCAAACACAATATGTGGTTCTCTTGTCTTTTTGCACAATAGATCCTCTCCCTAATCTTTTTGGTCCATTTCATCAATGAAATTTTCAAGTTTGTTCTACATTATTCTAATATCAATTTCCTCTTCTATGCTTGATAGATATCTGTCATTACTTCTAGGACTTCATTTATAACATGATCATAGGCATCATCATGAGCATTCTTTGAAATAAATTGTCATTCTGTTGTTCTGCTTCACCCATTGATTCCTCTCCTACAATAAATGCTTGTTTAGGCTAAAATTTATTAACCGAAACAACTTTTGATTGATCTTTGTCTATATTTTGTTCTTCTACTCTTGATATAAGGGTACTCCAATTGGTTTCACGAACACACAAATGCTTATCTTCTTGATCTGGAGGAGTAGTTAAAGATTTTACAACTTCTAGGGTGACTTCAACTGCAATATCATTATTCTACTTAATAACCCATTTGATATCCTTTGGATCCTCACCCATTATCACATTTACTCTTTCCTTTTTGTGAAGCCTTGTATTAAGAGAAAATTGAATCTTTCTTTTGGCTTCTTTAGATAAAGGGCTACAAACTTTGTCAAGGGCAGCAGTCTAAATATCATTCTCTTTTTTAACTTCCCTCTTTTCTTTGTCAGAGCATCATATAAACTAAAGAGAACAAAATTATGAATATCACATAAAAAAATTTATAGATGAACAAGTATTTTACTATTTTACTTTCCATCACTTCTTTACTTATAGGTTGTGCCTCATCATAAACATCTACAACATTTTCTACAGACCCATTTTCATACATAGTATTTACAAGACTATCTACACTAAGAGATGGTTCTAACTTTTTATCCTTTTGTTTTCCACCTTTCTTTTGATTTGACTTCTTCTTGGCACTATTCTTTGATTCAGCAGTGGTAGCTTGACTCTTGGTCTTCTTTGTAGGAGGGGCAACATCCTTTTCCTCAATGTCTTCAATTTTAGTCCTCTTGGTTCTCAAGCTAATGACAATTTTCTTTTGTCTCAACTTCTTCATCATTTTTTCTCTTTACTTCATCAACTTCCTGAATATTGAGATTCCTTCAAGATTTTGTTTTCTTCCTAGGAATTTTTCTTTCACTAGATGCAAACTAAGTAGGAGTTTTGGAGGAACTTTGTATCTGATCAATCTTTGTCCAAAGGCATTTTCAACTCTAGGCAAACTAATATCATCAAACATTTTGTTTACTCTTTTTGCCAATCCTTTTGTAGATCTCTCTTCCCTCAAACTAGCTTCCAATTCTTCAACTGTCTCAAAATTAGGCTCATTGGGATCCTTTTCTAGATTGATAATGGTCATAATGTAGTAATTGTCTCTACTAACTACAAAGAAATATCTCATTGCATTTCAATACTACATCTAAAGGAAATTTGTATCTTTCTTGCATATTTACCTTAAAATCCACAAACCATCCACTGATTTCCCTTCTATAAGTGTGAGTATCGAAACCCCATATGTACAATCACATTTTTGCTTCAATGGGTGTGGTTTTCTCCCACACATAATTGTCCCTTTTGAAAATCTCATTCAAGTACATGAATGCAATATAGATAATCAAAGACCCAAATTTAAATGGATACTTACTTTTCCTTGTCTTCTCTCGATTCTCCATCAATTTTTCATACAAAATTTCATGGAGGCCAAATTGTTCTCTAGACACCACTATTTAGAAAGCATTGTGAATAGAAATCGCAGTCATAGTGCCCTCAAGATTATAAAAATAAATCTTATAAGCAATCTTTGCAACATATTTGACTCCTGGGTTATTAATGTCCTCTATTATCATGGCTCTTCCATCTGTCTTTTCTCCTGTTAGCTCACTCACAGTGTCAATTTTCATAGATCTTTTTGTATGAATAGTACCCTTTTCAAAAAGGCTAGTCAATACCCTAATGTCTTTATTTGTAATTTTGTAGGGTTTGTCTAAGTGCATTGTGTCCTCATTAATTCTACTTAAAATAATCCTTTTCCAATTGGGATCATAAGAAAATTCGATAAAAACCCTCCAAATGCCTAACTTGGAGATATTATGATACTCACTCTTGAGAGTAATTCCATCACTTTTGGACATCTTTTCCCAAAGGTCAATGAAAATTTCATGACTCAATTCTCCTATGTCTACATGAATATAAGATTGAACATCTTTGGTGTATAAATAATGAATTAGCACACTAGAAATTGCACCTTCTTTATCCTTTACTATTGTAACAAATGGATATCGCTTCAGCACGGGTTGTGATTTGAGAGCATCATGAACAACAATTGAAATCAACACCATGTCTACAACTAGGATTTACTTCTTCAATACAAAATGCACTCTTTTGCATCTTTCCATAGGAGCTCTCAAACTATCAAATTGCAAGTGAAAAAAATGAGCTCGAAAAACTAATATATCCACTTTTCAATGTATTGGCATTCTTAAATGTGCAAAACCATAAAAAAGTTGATAAAAACTTTGTTCCAACTACACACTCAACACAATATCTAGAAATCACCGAAAATTCCTTTCTGTAAAGCGGAAAAATCGCGATCGAACCCTAGTTGCTCTCCCCTCTTCCAACTCCAAGGAGAGAGAAGGGAGGTTCGCTAGGTTTCGATGGTTTTCACTTAGGGGGGAGACTTTACATTCAAAAGAGGGGTTGAAACCCACAAGATCCAATCCCACGCAATGCAAGATTGGATGCTAAATGAATTTCAAGGGTTAAGACAGCAAGGCTACCCTCTTTTGTAAAGAATGTGCATAGGAGAATTAAGCTAGGAATGCATAGAAAGTGACAAAGATTTGCTTATAAACTGAGATAGGAATACAGTATGAAGCTGCGGACCTGGAATTAGCAGTAAAATGTCGATACGGCACTGTCCTGCAAATTTGAGAAAAAGTTGTCAGGACGATGGCGCCCGGCGCCACGGTCCTCCAAAAAATCCGCGAAATGAAGGGGGATTTGTTCGTCTCTGCACAAGGATTCCAGATCTTCAATTTCAGCCGCGTACCTGCAACCTAAACACAGAAAAGTGAAGACAATTGGGGGGTTAGGGATTAGGGGTTTGCCTTTAGGTCAAACCCCAGTTTTGGAATTAACCAAGAAATGAGCAAGAGCTGTAAATGTAAATGACTGTAAAACAAGTACTAATACCTTGTTCTAAGGATGTTTGTATCCTTATGTGCGAAGGTTTAGATGTTGTATGTTGTATGTTGTAGTAGTATGTGATCTCCTCTTCAATGGTTGAATCCTTGTCTTGAATGCAACACTTAGCCTTGAATGGAGACTTAGAAGGAATGCTTGAATGCTTGAATGCTTGAGTATAGTTTCCATGCCTTGTACACATATCTTTTTCCATCATATGCCAAATGAGAGAGAAAAATGTAGCTTATATACTTGTCAATTAGGGCTGATAGACTGATTTTCCCGACCTTAGGCCGACCAGGAAAGTTAATTTCCAAATTGCAAACAAAAAGACCCGAGACCCCTTAGGAGACCAGGCCCAAAATAGGACCCAGGGACCAGGGCGCTGGGCGCCATGGTCCTGGAGACCAGGGCACTGGGCGCTCTGGTCCCACCTCCCGGGACAGCAGGGTGCAAGGAGGTTCAGGCCAGGGTACTTGAAAAATGCAGTTTTTGGTGTCGTGAGCAAGTTTCGGGGTCTCCATTCAGGTTGCGTGTTGCGTCGCCATCGTGAAGACCGAAATGCAGTCAAAATTGCAAGTGTCACAATTTTAGGACGCTACATTTAGCCCCCACTTTAGCGGGAGTATGTATGCTCATACTTCCGGTAAAGTACAAGGAAACAACATTGAAAAACTTTCACCACGTCAAGGAGGCAAGACACACCAAGCCCCCAGTGGACTAAGGATCTTATGACTTCGATTGACAAAGTAAAAGGGAAGATCACGAAGGAGAACCATGACTGTCAGTAGTAAGGTTCCCTCACTATGAGTCATGCAAGAAAGATATCAAGAATTTTCAAGGCAAAGCTAAATTTGCCAAGAAATTCTCAAGTATCTTGAAAAGATATGAACGGGATGTATGCCCCCTACGTTAAAGCGATCGCACACGCCTCACCGGGGGTGATTGTTTTAACGTAGTGATACACATAAGAATGAGAAAGGAAAGGAGCACGTTATCGCAAGGATTTAGCCCCCAAGTGTGAGATAAGCCCAAGGATAATAGACACAAAACACAAAGCACGAGGTGACTTCGCTTTCCTTGGGGTCAGTATGCTGTATGATAAGTCATGTATATATCATATGTATGTATGCATAATTGTTCTTCATTCCCCAATCAAGGAAGGTTACCTAGAAGAAGGGAACACATGTGTCTTTTGAGTCAACATGAGAGAGATCGAGAGATCTCAATGCTTTGCATCGTCCTCAAGTAGACAACACTAAGGACAACAAATAGAAGAATGAGAATAACATATAGAAGAAGTAACACAAGAGAGGAGGAGAGAATCTGCTATGCTAATGTAACTAGTCTAGCACGTCATCTACCCCCCGATCTTGCTGATCAATGTTTCGGGAAGGCAGGGAACACGCTAGAGGAGGAACATTCAACACAGCAGATGGAGCTATCACAAGATCCAAACAAGGGCTATGTTCATGTTCCGAGCCACATTGTTCTTGTCTAGGAGCTAGGATAAGTGCTTTAGAAAATTCAGTAGATAAATGGTTATCAATATCAACAAGTTCATATTCACTATCAGAAGCAAGAGAAGTAATATTTTCATCATGAATAACATTTTCATCTATATCATCATCAAGATTTATAAAAATAGGATCTATAACTCATACAGGATCAAGACCATCATGCATCTTATGTTTAGGAGATTTAGGCTCAATGTCCGGCTGAGAAGAAAATGGAATAATGCTCGTTGAAGGTGTTTTTGGAGATGGCAAAGTTTGAGAAGCAGCTGCTTGAGCTCTAAGATGACGCTTTCATCGGCGTTCACGTGCAGAACGATTTCGTCTAGTCTTAGTAGGAAGTGAAGAAGATTGAGGAGGAGGAATATTCTCGTCCCTATCACTTGGGTGTTTAGGTTGTGGTCTCTTAGGCTGGATAATAGGAGAAGAAGAAGGTCTCTTCTCTCTATAAAAGGAAGGAGGAGGAACTGCTCCATATAAAGGAGAAATTTTTGGTTTAGGAAGGAGACCAAGTCCATCATGATGAGGAGGAATAGGTCTAATTTTAGGAAGTTTATTAGACATAGACATAGTCACATCCATAGGGATGGGTTGGGAATCTTCTTGAGGAAAGACATTAGTTTTATCTTTCAAAGGAAGAACTTCCTTCTCAAGAATGATAGGAATGTCAAGTTTAGGTGTTCTAGGTTCACTTAAAGATAGGATCATATCTGTTTTCCACTTTTGATAAGATTTGAAAAGATGATCACTTCACGGAGGAAGGGATTGGAATTGTTTAGGCCAAAAGTAATCAAGAGGAACACTAGAGGTTCTTTCAATTGGTTTAAAGAGGCTATGATTGACAGTAACAACTTCACCATTATGGGGAAATTTCAAACACTTATGAATAGGAGAAGCAATAGCTTTCATGGAAGATAGCCAAGGATAGCCAAGCTTCACATGAAATTGTTCGGAAGATGGAATAATAGCAAAGTTCACATCAAGGGATTTGTTATGGACCTCAATAGGCAATGTAATAGAACCAATTGCAGGAGAAGAAAATGCATCAAATAGTTTCACAATCACATCTGTTTTGTCATAAATCACTTGATTCAATTGCAAAGTAAAAAGAAATTCTTCAATAATAACATTAACCATGCACGAAGGATCAATAAGCACTCCACGGCAAGGTGTATTCTTGACTTTTGCAACTATGTATAAAGGACCATCAGGTGCCCTAATGGTTTCACTGGAATCAAATGTGATGGAAGGTTCTTTAGGTTTTTCTTGCTGCTCTACAAAGTTAATCACATTTGGAGTCATAGACACAAGACCATCAGATGAAAGAGAGGAATCGTTAGTCTCAACAGCATTAGAGGTATGAGAAGGTAATGGATCAGTGAAAATCTGAAGATTTTGATTAGGAGGAGCTACAGATGTATTGCCTTTATCATTCACTCCAGAAATAGAAATAGTATTATTATCAATCAAATCTTGAATTTTACCCTTTAAAGAAAAACATTTTTCAGTATCATGCCCAGGCTGATGATGAAATTGACAACAGGCTTTGTTATCAAAATAAGGTGAAGTAATCTTTGCAGGATCAATTTGTCTTATAGGAGGAAGAGTAAGCACATTTTGTTCCAATAATTTATCCATAATACTATGCAATGATTCATTCAAAGGAGTATACTTTCTTTCTTTCTTGAAAAATTTAGAAATAGGAGGCACGCCTGATGCTGCATTCACATTGTTGTTGATGATGTTTTCATTGAATTTGATGGAGTCTCTATTCGGTTTAAACTTCCCAAATGGTTGTTGACTGCTATCACCCTTATCACGCGGAGCCATAGGATGTGATTGTTCCATTTGACTCACAGTCAGTTGATAATTGTGAAGAGTGGCACACAACTGTTGGAAAGAAGTAAACTCAGAAAACATAAGTTTGTCTCGAATATCTTTTTGTAAATTAGAAATAAAGATTCTTTGAATATCATTGTCAGGCACTGGAAAAGAAATTTGAGCATACAAATGCTTATATCTACCAATGAAATCAGTCACTTTTTCTTTAACACCTTGTTTACAATGCATTAAATCAACCAAAGTAGCTTTAGGACTTATATTGTTTTGAAATTGTTGAATGAAAGCATTTGCAAGTTGTTCGAAAGAAGAAATAGAATAGGAAGGCAACGAGCAATACCATTGTAGGGCTTTGTCTCTTAATGTTCTCGTGAATAGTTTTGCAAGCAACCTTGGGTCATAAGCAAAATCAGTACATATTGTTTGAAAAGTCTTAACATGTGTTAGAGGATCACCTTTACCATTATAAAGTTCCAAATGTGGAATTTCAACATGTTTAGGGGGAATAGCTCGAACAATGTCAAGAGAAAGTGGGCTCGCAACATCAAATGTGGGCACACTAAACTTAGATTGATTCATAGAGGCAATTTGTTGCTGTAAAGAAGAGACAGTTTGTGCAAGATTGTTAATGGTCGCTTCAGTCGAAGGGTTCATATTAGGTGTGTTAGATTGAGATGGAGGTGTTATGTTATTGAAAGAAGGTAAAGAGTAAGGTGGTGGGACCCTATGATAATTAGTCATAGGAGATGATTGGACAGGAGGAACACTACAAGGAGGAATGGAATGATTAAATGAATTGCCCCCTTGCGTCATGTTCATTTGTGAAGATGTAATAGGAACACTCATTGAAAGAGTGAATGAAGAAGTCGGATTGAATGAAGGAAGAGGGTTAATTGAAAAGGAAGGATTGCCCCCATGACTAGTGATCACAGGAGGAATGTCTTTTGTAGAAGTAGCCATTATGTTTGATGTAAAGGTAGGTATGCTAGCAATAGAAGTCATCAAAGGAATAGAATGATTGACTTGTGTAGGAGGTTGTGTATAACCTAAAGTTTCGGCACAACTCTTCATAGGCATCACGTTCGAATTCACAATGTGTGAAATACCACGCAAAATATCAATTCCATTCTTATCACTTTGAAGCATACGTTTTAGGCCCTCAATTAAAGGAAGAGCTTGACTATCAGGGTACTCATGAGACATCCATTGGTGAAAATCGTCAAATTGGTTATCCAATTTCAAAATTTGGTCTTCAGAAACCTCATGGAGAGCTTCTTCATCATTAGGAGGATTAGAGGAATTACCCATGTCCTCGTTAAAAAGGCTATTCAAATTAGGTTCCATCTCCTCAGTAGTTAAACCTCGGAAAGACTTAATTCTACGGCTTCGTCTAATGGGAATAGTGTAAGTAGGACTTATTGTTGTAAAACTCATGCACTAGAGAAGGAGAGAAAATTTTGATTTTAGAGGTAGCAATTTTCAGTAAAATCAGCCAATCTTCTGGATTTAAGCTGTTAAATGCAATCACAACAGTCTCCCGAAATTTCGGAAAAAATGTCTGGGACCGTGGCGCTCGGAGTGCAACACGGTCCTTGTAACTTTTTTCGAAATTTGCAGGGATGAAAGGTATGATGATTTTAGAGCTAATCTGAAAAAATTGAGTAATTTTACGATCTGTAGATAGGCCAAATTAAAGTTGCAATCTCAAAATTGAACCCTACCCAGATTGTCGAAAAATGCAAAATTTGAATTTTGAAAAAGAGAGGGAAACTGAAATTTTGAATTTTATGATTTTAGAGGGAATGTCAAGAGCAATGCAAATTTTGAAATTCAAAAATTGACTCAATTTCACGCAAAATTCAATTTTGAAAGCGGAAATCAAAGTTGTTGTAATTAAGCACTTAATTTCAAAAGTCACAAAATGCAAGAATTTGAATAAAGCACTGAAATTTTTAATGAATGCAAACACACTTTTCAGATAGTAAGAACACAATTTTGACACAAAATTTCAGTTTCAATGATTTTTGAATGTTTAAAAGCCTTAATCCAAGCAATCACAAGACCAACTTTGACTGTAATTTTGAAGGTGTTAAAATTGATAAAATCAGCCAAAATTCTGGATTTTAGCAGAAAAATACAGTAAGATCTCGCTCCCAAAATTTCGGAAAAAATGTCGGGGACGATGGCGCCCGGCGCCACGGTCCTCGCAACTTTTTTCCAAATTTTCAGGGATGAAAGATATTGTGATTTTATTGCGGAATCCAAAGTTACAGCTGATTTGGAGATGTTTTGATCAGTGAAATTGTCGAACAAAGGTTGAATCAAGAGAGTTTCAAAAATTAGGGTTTTGACACTTAACCACTTAATTTTCAAAATTAAAGCATAGATATGAATTGATAATTTGTAATAGAAGGGAAGATCTGAAACAAGCATCAACAATTAAACATTTCACAAGCTTAATTACTAAAAAGAAATTTTAGGGTTTTTATGCAATCACCTCTAAAATTTTGCAAAAGATCAAACATGGAAATGTAATCAATTTTTTCAGATCTAAGCATGAAAAATCAGAAAGGATGTTCACGTCGGGTTCACCAAAATGTAAAGCGGAAAAATTGTGATCGAACCCTAGTTGCTCTCCCCTCTTCCAACTCCAAGGAGAGAGAAGGGAGGTTCGCTAGGATTTGATGGTTTTCACTTAGGGGGGAGACTTTACATTCAAAAGAGGGGTTGAAACCCACAAGATCCAATCCCACGCAATGCAAGATTGGATGCTAAATGAATTTCAAGGGTTAAGACAGCAAGGCTACCCTCTTTTGTAAAGAATGTGCATAGGAGAATTAAGCTAGGAATGCATAGAAAGTGACAAAGATTCGCTTATAAACTAAGATTGGAATACAGTATGAAGCTGCGGACCTGGAATTAGCAGTAAAATGTTGATACGGTGCTGTCGTGCAAATTTGAGCAAAAGTTGTCGGGACGATGGCGCCCGGCGCCACGGTCCTCCAAAAAATCCGCGAAACAAAGGGGGATCTGTTCGTCTCTGCACAAGGATTCCAGATCTTCAATTTCAGCCGGGTACCTGCAACCTGCACACAGAAAAGCGAAGACGATTGGGGGGTTAGGGATTAGGGGTTTGCCTTTAGGTCAAACCCCAGTTTTGGAATTAACCAAGAAATGAGCAAGAGCTGTAAATGTAAATGACTATAAAACAAGTACTAATACCTTGTTCTAAGGATGTTTGTATCCTTATGTGCGAAGGTTTAGATGTTGTATGTTGTATGTTGTAGTAGTATGTGATCTCCTCTTCAATGGTTGAATCCTTGTCTTGAATGCAACACTTAGCCTTGAATGGAGACTTAGAAGGAATGCTTGAATACTTGAATGCTCGAGTATAGTTTCCACGCCTTGTACACATATCTTTTTCCATCATATGCCAAATGAGAGAGAAAAATGTAGTTTATATACTTGTCAATTAGAGCTGATAGACTGATTTTCCCGACCTTAGGCCGACCAGGAAAGTTAATTTCCAAATTGCAAACAAAAAGACCCGAGACCCCTTAGGAGACTGGGCCCAAAATAGGACCCAGGGACCAGGGCGCTGGGCGCCATGGTCCTGGGGACCAGGGTGCCCAGGGACCAGGGCGCTGGGCGCTCTGGTCCCACCTCCCGGGACAGCAGGGTGCAAGGAGGTTCAGGCCAGGGTACTTGAAAAATGCAGTTTTTGGTGTCATGAGCAAGTTTCGGGGTCTCCATTCAGGTTGCATGTTGCGTCGCCATCATGAAGACCGAAATGCAGTCGAAATTGCAAGTGTCACAATTTTAGGACGCTACACTTTCTAAACACCAAAATGTTGAAAAACATTCCTCAACATCACATAACTTAAGGTCTTGTATGATATTCCTTCAAATCTCCCCCTTAAACCTTGTTATCTGATTAATTTCTAGAATGTTTAACACCTTCAGTAGGTGCAAAATCACCTTCATTTTTTTCTTTAGATTTGTCCTTTGATTTCTTTACCAAATCTTCTTCATTTTTTCTTTTTCTTGGTTAAAATTGATTTTCCTTGTCATACCATTAGACTTCTATGTTCTACTTCTACAAGGTTTTGCAATATGACCCATCTTATTACAATTATAGCATATTGGTCCTCTCTAAAACTTGCAACTATTCATGTTGTTAGTTATGAATCTCTAGTTTGACATGCACTCAACTACTTTATGTTCATACATATTGCAAACATAGAATATTCAATTAAAGTATTGATTATTACCCATATTTCTATATCCATTTGTCACTATTTTACTTTTTCATTCAACAACACTATGCCCAAACTTATTGCAAGAATAGAATCTCAAGCCAAGTGATTGATTTCTAATCTGACTTTTGTATTTACTAGCTCTATGTCTAAATTTTTTACATGAAAAAAAAATATTATTAAAGGAATACCTAGATCTCGTACCATTCTTCCTATTGCTTTGTCTGATGTTCTTTTGGTCTCAAATGAAATTAGTATCTCCAACCTTCTCCTTTCCTTTGTAATTTTCACTTCTTTCAAAGTCAAGTGCATCCTTGTCATAGCAATGAGAATGGCATCAATAACTTTGCTTCCTCCTTTTAGCTTCAAACTTTTGTCAATATGTTCCTTTGCCTCCTTCAGTTCCTTTCTTATCTTATGCACTTCCTTTTCAAGTTTAAAACATTCCTGTGTTTTGCTATTCAGTTTTGTATCAAGATCAAATATTAGTTTCCTTCCTTCATCAAGTGGTTTTTCTCATTAGGAAATTTTATCTTCAACCTTTTTGTACATGAATCTACTCTCATCTGGATCTATCGAGGCAGATCTCAATTCTTCTTCCATATCAACAACACATTCAATTTCCCAATTATGAATAATCTTAGTATCCATATCAATGTGTTTGATTCATGGATCTATCTCAGTAGTTAATTTTCTTCTTCGGGAACCAACACTCTAAAACGAATTGTTGAACACTTACCAGATGTGGAGTGGGGGGGTGAATCACTATAAACAAAAATATTGCCAATTAAAGATGTTGAAACACATCATTCACTTACTTCAATTATGTAGTAGGACAAATAACAAAATAGTAAATACATTCACATAGGAACATAAAAATTTTGCATGGAAAACCAGGACTGGGAAAAACCACAGTGAGTTAAAATCACAATATGTATATTCACTATTTATAATAAATGTGGCTATCAACCAGAGAGTTTACTACTCCTGACTTGTAGACAAAGGTGTGGTACCTTAGGAAAGATACATAAGATGACTATTCTTTGGGGCAAGATACAGATAACTATTTTGATACAATATGAAATATAATTTGAACTGCATAAAAAGAGCATCTATTCAATGTTGATAATAATTCCTAGTTAAAGCGCTCAACTGATTCCTTGCTAAGTCTCTATATCTCTTATTTTCTTCCAATCTATACCACCTTCACACCATTTGTCTTTCTCATATCCACACACTCTAGTTCATTCAATTACAAAATAATTCTGACCTCTTTATATCATCTAAATCATACACATATATTATGAAGTCTACTAGAAGGAGATGTAATGTGTATATTGGCACCAAACCAAAAATACCTAATTCCATTAATGTGAAATACACAATAAAATGTGTATTGTCAGCTCCAACAACTACAAGAGATCTATCTAGTCCACACATTATTACATATCCTCAAATGTGATTAATCATTTGTCATTCCTTGATCTAAATCAAAAAGTGATTACCATATACTCCAAAAAACTACCGAGATAATCTTATTCGATCTTTTGGGCCACTTAAGATAGGACATGAAAATCTAGAAGCTGACTATACAAAATCTATTCATTAAAAAAATTAGGAAGGAGACACCAAACAACCTCTAGTCTAGAGGAGTTGACATCAATGACAAATAACAGGCATATTGCAACACAAACTATTGTTGAGTCACTCATTGTTAATCAACAAAAAGGGAAATAGCTAAATTGAAATTGAGAAGGATTCTCCTAAACATAAAATTGTCCTTGAACAACTAGATCAAGAAACCAACATCATAGTAAACATCTCTAATAACTTCTTCTATCACAATGCATTGTCTCACTAAATATATCACCTTCAAATCTCTTCTCAAATTGACTTTCACAAATTCGTAATCTCATATATGTTTGCATATCATTCGCATACACATCACACTCAATTCACTTTTCCATCACTACACAATGCATCCATTTGCACACCTTAAATATGAGATATAACATTGAAAACCTAATTGAGGGTTGACTAAAACAAAATAAGCCACCCTGACTAAAACTACTCAAAACATTCCACTCCGGGAGAAAGAGAAAACTAAAATATATTACAATACATCCTTCCAAGATTAATTCAACAAAATGCACATGCTAATATATTCTTCAAAATTGTTACCAAATGTAACATGTAGATATAACAATCAATCAGCCACAAAACATCTTTTCATGAAAATACTCCATGTGGATCTCCAAACACCAAGGTGAGACCCATAAATACATACCAATACAATTCCAACTCATATCCAGACCAAACTAATATGATCTAGCTAAGATAACTTAATCACACATATTGAGTCACAACATAATTGAATATCCTAAACATAAATTAAAAAATCTCTCTTGTAGAATAAATAAATCATCTGAGGTAACATATTGAGAATACTATACATACCATGAAACAACATCCACTAAACCACAACACAATGTGCAACATATCTAGAGGGTACCAAAATCTTTTTGGACTACTCTAATAGACAAACTCCCTACTAGAGAGCAAAGATAACTATCCAAAATAAAATACCACAGCCTTGAGAGTAATTCCATCACTTTTGGACATCTTTTCCCAAAGGTCAATGAAACTTCTATGACTCAATTCTCATATGTCTACATTAATATAAGCTTGAGAATATTCAATGCATAAATAATGAATTAGCACACTAGAAAATTCACCTTCTTTATCCTTTACTATTGTAACAAACGAATATGGCTTCAACACTATCAACATGGAAACCACCATCAAGATCATTTTCTTTTGAACTAATACTACCAATGTTGGAAAACATTGTTTCATCTTGGAATTCTCATGGGAGAAGATTGGTAAAATTGGTGATAAGGGTAGGTTTCTAGATTTTATAGGATTGATAAAAGGATAATAGTTATAATGGTATGTCAAACACTACTCTCAACATTTGGCTACTTGGAATGAAGTGAAGATTCAAATTCTGCTAAATTTTGGGACACCAATAGTCCCCACAAAAAGTATTACTAGAATGAGAAACCTAACTCAAGGCACAACATATATCAAAGAATATGATAGAAAATTTAAAGAGGTATGTTAGAAATTGGAGGAGCTCTTAGAAAATAGAATGGTTAATTTTAGGACTAAATTGAGACATTAGAATGGGATTAGATGGGAGATATTTTCATAAATATATAGACCTAATTAAAATGGAATACTAAATAGAGGCCGAGACATGGAGAACCCCAATAAAAGATAGGAATACAAAGTTGTTGGAAATTTTACAACATGTGAAGAGACTGAAAATACAACAAGAGATAATGTCATATGAACTGAATGCATATGGTTTACCTATTGCAATAGAATTCATATCCAAAATGATTGTCCTAAGGATAAAGTAGAAAAAAATACTAGCTCCACCAAAGTAGTTAAACCCAACTCAATATATGGTGCATATTGTTAGGACTGGGACCTACAACTCATTGAAAATTGTCCTAAAAATAGATGTCCACTCGAGAATGGAGGAAATGGATGTTTTTCAAACTATAATTGCACCTAGGAAGAGAGGGATGATTTAGGATATTTAATTCTCCATTAGCAAGATAACTAGAATGCCTATATAGTTCAAAACAATCAAGGATACTAGGACAATAATAGAAACTCTAACTGTAGAGGAGGTCGAGGTAGAGGTCAATGAAATAGAAGAAGTGATAATAATTGCTTTAATTATTGTAAAATAGGGAATTATGAATCTTAATGTTGGGATAAGAAAATGATAATATTTACATTTTGTGGAAGAGAAGAGCATACTATGTTTACATGGGAAAGATAAGGATTTTTAGCGTGATACTAACAAACCCTCCCAAAGTGATGAACTACAAAGAGGACCAAGGGTGATCCTGGGAGTGCCATCACAAGGGGTTAGAGGTTGCCACAAAATTAATGTGTGTACTTTGGACAACTCACGAGAGGAAAATTTTGGAGAAAAAATAATAGTAGAGAAGAAGAAGAAGAAGAAGAAGACTATCAGCAAGAAGAAAGTGAATGTTCTCACTACATACAACATAGATAAAAGAAAGAAGAAATCTATGGTGGAAGAATTATTTGAGTACTATTATAGTCTAAAAGAAGTGGAAGAAGAAGAGAAATCAACATTGTTTCAACCAGACAAGAAATAGCATGACAAAATAATAGAAGAAGCTAAAAAATCAATCAAGCAATAGTTGTAGGAGAAAGTAGCTTGTTTTACAGAGCAATATGTTTGAATACTAAAGGACTTTGTGACCATGGCTAGAAACAATGACTTGGTCATTAAATTAAAATAATTGAGCAAGTATTGGAACAAGAAGCCATAAGTAGATCACCTTTTAGAAGGTCAAAATTGGAAGAATGGTCCTTTACTAAATAACCTCCAATTATATGATCATAAGGTTAAGTATGTGATGGTTGATCTTGGTCCAAACCTAAATATGATACTTTCTACTACATAGGATAAAATTTGAAGACCTAAATTGGTAAAACTCCTATGAATATCTACTTAGAAAATGGGTCCAAAATAAATACATTAGGAACCTGGAAAAATGTGGAAGTAAACATCAAGGGAATAAATAAATGTGTTAATTTTGAAGTAGTATAAATCAAAGAACCTTTTAACACATTTCAAGCTCTACATGGGATTAGATGGTTTGTCAATGAAACTGGTATTTTGGATTCCTAGAAAGAAGAATTTTTTTTTTGTCGATGATAGTAAAATTGTTAAAATCCCTTTAGTGGACTTGAAGGACATGTCCTATATTGGAAATATTGCACAAGAGAAAACTAGCAAATATGTGAAGAAACTCTATACCATCTCTAGCCTTCTGAATGGGAAAGAAGAAGAAAATTTGAACACTGGAGGAGAATTAGAGATAGAAAATGAAATTGATAGCACACACAGTGGCAAGGTATTGGAGGCATGGATACAAACTAAACCTGAGATCATATCCCTAAGAGTCTGTAGTTCCCCTCCATGATTTATAGTCTATGGTGGTTATGATAGATATTGATGGACTCTTATCATGTCTTGATACTCCTTGTTTCATACTTTGTTCTTTAATATTTTGAGATACTTCTTTATATCAATGGATATATTATGATATTTAGGATGATGATTCTATATTTAGGGTTACTAGATAATGTTAGGATTTAATATTTTTTGTACTTGGTGATAATTCATCTCTTATATGATATGGTTTATGTTTTCTATTTATGATGTTATATATTGTGCTAACCCTGATTCTGATAATTCTATTGGATATGAGTGATAGTTGTTTGATTATATTATATCTATGTTTATGTTGTTTATTGTCTACAAGAATATAAGGGATGATACCACATCACTCATCGTGACAAGGATGTGATGTTATAACTATCTCTCACCTGACTATGTTGATATGATGAATATATATGTGTGTGTGTGTGTACATGTTTGTTTTCAAATGATGTTGTGTAGGAGTGCAAGTACTAGGCATCAACTACACCTAGTTTCATAGGTTTGAGCATTCCTCCTTTACCAATGGTAGTTGATCGAAGGTGACACTAAGCCCCTACCGCATCTAACCCATGTCTGTATCTTAGTTTTGACCCTTGTCTTGATTGTTTTACCTTTGATTTAATTTCCATTTTGGTTATGTTCTCTTGTGGATGGCTATGCGAGTAATTGTGTTTTATCCCTTTGATTATATTTTATTTAATTTGAATTATTAATGATTTATTTTGGTATATGGATAAATATTATTAATATTAGTTTATAAATTAAATATTTATTTTATAATTTTGGGTGCAATTATTTTAATGTCACCCTTTTCATTTAATATGTGAATAGTTGTATTTTATTTTCCTTTTATTCTATTTCAATTTATCTAATCTATTTAGAATTTATTATGTTATTAGGTTAATTATTATTAAAATATTTATTTATTGAATTAATTACATATTATTTATATTAGATAAGGTGTAAATTGTGATAATATTATCCTTATAGTATTTTTGTGTGTGTTTTGAGTAGTGGGATTAAATAATTAAGGTAATTGTTTTCCCTATTTTTTCCTTCCTACTTTCTACGAGGAATTATTTGGTTAATAATTAAGTTTTATTGGTGACAAATGAATATCGATATGCATAAAATAATTCTAAATGGGATTTTATAATATATGTTCATTATTTAATGAGTTTGGTTTATATAATTTAACTTTTAGTTTTCATTTGTTGAGGATTAGTTTGGGAATATGGTTGTTTCCCATACAAACACCAACTCCAATTTTTGGGAATGGTTTTGTACATGAAATGGTAGACTTTTGAAAGGGAAAGGGTTGGTGTTTTCATGGTGAATTTTTGGTAGGAGTTTTGGGAATGGAAAGGGGTTTGTGAGTGCTTGGGAGAAGGATTTTTGCATTGCATTTGGAAGTGATTTTTGAGAGAGAGTTTGTGAAGGTTTTGTGAGACTTTGTATGTGATTTTCTAGAGTTTATTGAGATTTTGGATTGGTGTTTCATTTCTTCTATTTCTTGTATTGGAAGTGCAAATCCTGAGGAGTTGATTTTGCAAGAATTTCTTCTACCTTTCTTCTACACTTCCTACACTTTCTAGGTTGGATTTGAATGCCACTTCCTATTATATGGTTTTAAATAATTGAATTTAAAAATATTGGATTCTCTTTGTTTTCTATGTTTTTGTTCCATTCTGACAGTTATTTACATTCATTTTTTGTTGTGTTTAAATAATGCAAATAGGTGTGTTATTTAGATTATTTTTTTGAATATTTTTTAATGGTATCCTATCGTGTGAATTCAATTTTGATTATGGGGAGAAATTACTGAATTTATGTAAAGGTGATTCACCCCTCTCAAATGGCTGTTTTCCACATTTTTCTTTTGACATGGTCTCATCGTCATTTTCTGAGCCCAAAGTCAACCCTACTTTTCAATACTATTTTTGGGAATTTTGATCTACAAACCCCATTTGGCTTCTTGGATTGGTTTTTTGGAATCGTGTCAGTCCATGTTATTCTAGGGGACTATTTTTTATTCTAAAACTTTATTCATGTATTTACCATAGGTTGATTTATCTTTTTGGGATGGACCCATGTGTTTCCCTTTCATTCTATGCATTCGATTATTAGGATTTTCTTATTTTGCATTCATATTGATGTCATGAGTGCATATGATAAAGAGAGGGATATGTGGATCAGATTATTAGACATGGATCATATTATGTTATTTTAGAAGTATAAAAATGACCATATTCCCAAATGAATATTTTATGTTCATTCATCTATTTAGTTAAATCTAATTTAATTAAATTACTTGCATTCCTCTATTTAATTAAGTAAATTATTCAATTTATTTAGTTAAATTCATAAGACCCCTTTCACATCATTTAATTGAATAAATCAATATATTTAATTAAACCCCTTTCTACCTACTTTTAATTAAATTTACATTTACTTAATAGTCCACCCCAAATTGAATAAATCTAATTTATTCAATTTCCCAACTTGCAACCAAATTGAAATAAAGCAATTTATTTTAATAAATTCTATTTTCCCTCGCCCACTTGTATTTTCCTACATCTCCCACTTGCCTCCTAAACCCCTTTCTAACCTTCTTCTAGATTCTTCTAATCACTTCTCAATTAGCCTAACCCATCTCCTAAATATTGTCACATCCCTAAACAAATGGAAGTCACTTCTCAAACCTCCAGAGTCTTCCAAACCATTAATGGTTAACTCAACCCTCTTACATGGTTAGAGACTTTTTGCCTAACTTAACCTCCATCTAACCCAAGGGTCTCATCAAGCATTCATTGCTTTGACCATAGTTATCTCTTTAACCTTTGCACAAGAGTTTATCCTTTGGGTAAAAGCTTTATCCAATGGATAACCCTAACTTAACCTTAACCCTTAACCCCTAGGGTAACCATGAAGTCTTCTCAAGCATTTAATGCTTCTTACATCTCCTCTCAACCAACCTTATGTTGACAATTGTCACCATTTCATTGGTGCCAATTGTAAACATGGATTGACAACTTTCAAACTTAGCCCTTCATTAACTCTTTCAATCCTGACCATCCATTGCCCTATTTTTGCTATAAATAGAGCTCTCCATCCTCCAATTTTTCATCATCCAAGTCTTTAGCAGCATACTTATACTAAAATATATCCAAGCTTTAATATATCATTTGTGCTCACCATTTAGCCTCTCTTTTCAATAGGAATTAATCTAAATATGCATGTTTAGAGTATTTTCCTTATCATTTAGCTTAATCATAGACTAGTATATCATGCTAGGATAGTCTTGCTACTAATCTTGTCATCTTATAATCTAGTTTATTGCACTTATAGGATCATGCATAGCTTAGGATGCATTTCATCTTAAAATCAATCAAAGCATCCCTCATTCTTGCATTTGTCATCCCTAAACCACTTTTCTCAGTGATCTGAGAGCAAAGAAAATGGTTTGAGGGACATTGTGAGATAGAAAACCATGGAACCAACCTTGGGAAGCTAAGCCATACTTCATGACTCCATAGCTTGCACCAAGAAGTCATGTGGGTGTGTGAGCAAGGCTCCTTAGGCTTCATTTTTCACATTTCAAGTTCTATCGACCCGCTTTTCCTGCATACATTTCTGGCACCCACCGTGGGGCACGACCCCATTTATCAAATCAATTTTTGAATTTAACCCCTTTTGCAGGTACGTAGGAATTAAAAATCAGCACGTGGGAAGCATTCCCTAATGCATCTGGTTAACAGCCTAGCACATCCCACTTGTTGTTCAGCGCATTGGGTCCATCTTGTAGTGCGTCAGGTCTTTACTATAGTGCATCATCCCACTAATATTTTCCTATAGGTCTCGACGCGGGAGAAAAACAGAGTAGCGCATCCGGGAATCAGCTTAGCGCATATTGAGAACAGTCGGGTGCATCACTATCATCTTGTAGCGCATCATTGTCATATTGTAGCGCATACAGTTTGTTCTGTAGTGCATCATAGACCAAGACAAAATCCAAATTTGTAACCAAACCAATAATGTTCTAACAATTTGACTGACTTTTGTAGGGTTTTAACATTTTCTTACAGGGGGAGCTTAGATTTTATTGACAAAATTGCAAAGAATTTTATTTTTTTTACTAACTTAGTTAAGTTAGTTAAAGCTTGGGATTATTTTACTTCTATTTGGATAAAATTGAACTCACTTTATTTTTGGGTGATAAAAAGAACCACAATCAAAAAATTTCTTGCTTTCATAGGAGAAAAACTTTATTTTGGGCTATAAAAAGAACAAAACAAACTTTCCTTTTTGCAAAAGTAGCTTTAAAAAGAACCTCACCATCCTTTGGTGTATAAAAGGATTCAATTTAAATTTTTGCAAGGAAAAGAACCACACTTAAAAGTTTTTGTTTACAATCAAAAAGGGAAGCTCTTCCCCTTTTTCGATTTTCTTTTGTTGACCAAATCAAAGTTTTGCTTTGTTGACTAGGTTCTTTTGCTAGATTAGATAATCATTGCTTTAAGGAAATAAAAAGAACACCATGTTTTGTGGGGTAACATCTCCATATAGATCTTAGAAAATCATTGACTTAAAAGGTAAAAAGAAATTGTTTGCCTTGTCTTGAAAGTGGAAGGTATATGCTCCCCCCTTAATTGGGTGACCAAAAAGCCAAACCACTCTTATGCTTTCAGTATTTCAAGTAATAAAAACCTTTAGCATGCATGCCTTCCCGAGGGGTTGAAATCAACTCTTAAAGCCATTTATGGCCGGTGTGAAGGGAACAACCTAAGTGGGAAACAGCTTTGATGCCAAGTGTTCCAACCCACTATAATCAAAAGTGGAAAGTGACGAAAGTCCTTTTCAACAGTTGCGTGCAGTGATTAGCCTTCCCCCAGTATCCTTGAGATATGTAAAGCCTTTGTTCTAAAGGTTGGGAAGCCTCCTGGGGGAGTTTATGATTGACGGCTGAACAGGAAGCCTGATTAAGAACCTTAGCATTAGAAACTTTGAACCGAGTTAGTCGCCAAACATTGGCAATATCATAGTGCAAGGGTGGGGAAGAATCTGCCCCCAAGATTACTCATCATATATCTCCCAAGATAACTACTCAATTGTGAAGCAATTCACTTTGAGTTAATTTCTGGCAAAAGGCAAAAAAACAGGCGTCCCCTAGGGGGTGACAAGGTTGTTTGAGCTTATGGAGTATCGAGACTAGTGGGCTATGATATTGTCAATGACCTTTGAATAAAGAGTCTATTTGATGTGTCTTTTGTTGTAAATCAAACCAGTGATAACATCAGGGATTTGAACACATCCTCAAAAGAATATGCACTCAATGTTTAGCATTAGGATAATCATTGTCTTTATGTGTGCTATGTCTACTTGTCACAAATGTTAAAATATCTTGCAAAGTATCCAACAATCAAACTCAAAAGTCAGTTCAAACAAGGAAGAATCATAAAGTGGAGAAGATTTCCAAATCCAACAAAGCATCTTTTGAGATGGTTATCAACATTTCAACTATTGTTAAGAAAGACTTTCATCCAACAAGATTAGGGGAATATCAAACCAAGTGATCAAGAGTTTATCTATTTGACTTAGTAAGCTTGAGTATCCAAAAAGAAATCATCCATCAAAATCACAAGTGTTAAAAATTCCAAAAATCACAAAAAAACAACAAAAGAAAATATCAGGGCAGTCTAGCGCGTGACGACAACTTCTTAGCGCATGTGATACATCTTTTAGCACATCAACCCTTCACTTTAGTGCATCCAGTTTTAACAGTAGTGCTTTACCAAAATTTAGAAATAGCGTTAAACAATTAGCGCATCCGAAAAATAGTTTAGCGCGTTGAAGCATCAGCTTAGCATGTGGAAACCAAACTTTAGCGCGTAGGGTTTAACAGTTAGTGCATTAGCGGCCCATATTGGTGCATGACCTTTTTGAATCAAGGCAAAAGAAAAATAAACCAGTTAGCACGTATTAGGGGGCAGCATAGCGCGTGGAGTCTTTTCTCTAGCACGTTGAGAATTTTCTTTAGCGCATCTAATCTCTGGCTTAGCACATGGTCAAAAACTCAGAAAAAACCAGAGAGAAAAGCAAGCCTTTCTGGAAAACTTTATCAAAATTCTCGAGTATCCTTTTAGGTCCAATATCGAATGCGGTCACAAGAAATCAAATCAGAAACACCAAAGAAATCATTTCCAAATCAAACAAGTCAGTCTTAGAACAAAGTTTTCAAATCCAAAACTAGCTAAAGATAATACTTTTTCCTATCAAAATCAGGTTACATCATCACAATGATCAAAAGGTCTGCCATCCAACGGATTCTATCAAACAAACAACATACCAAGTTTAAACCTTAAGTTGTCAAATCAAGTTTCCATATGAGGAGACTTTATCCATATCATTTAACACACTTTGTCGTGAGGGGGCATCTAAACCTTCATTTGATAAAAGTAGACTTAAGTTTCCAAAAAAAGTATCTCAATCCAAACATCAAAGAAAACCATTGATCATTCGTGTATGACCACTCCTCATATTTTGAGAAGAATAAATCTTCATCACAAAACTAAGTTAAAGAAGAGACAACCTAGTCCTAGGACCCTGATCAACAGGAGTAAATTTCTCTAAATCAACCTATCAAAAACATCAACTTTGATCATTCATATGACCATTCATTATCAAACCAAGAAAAAAGAAACTCAGTCAAAGGAAATGACTCATAGCCTAAATCAAGATCAAGATATCATGGCTCTCTAGTCTAATCCCATCTTCGATCAAGATCCCACATGTCAAGAATCTTATGATGATCCCCTAAGGTTTTGGTATTCCATCCACGATGATCCCCTTTCATCTCAAGAGCAGAGTCCCATTCAACATCCATCTCTTAAGAAAAAGCATGATATCCCTTCCATATCCTCCACTAATCTAATTCAAAATCAAGAGAAAAGCACAAACTCAAATGATCCTACTCCAAGTCAAGATCAAGATCAAGTAATTTCTTCATCCTCCAAATCTATCTTAGGTCCTTTCATTCCAAAGTCAATCTCTTCATCCTCCAAATCTTTCATTCCAAATTCAATCTCTTCATCCTCCAAATCTATCTTAGGTCCTTTCATTCCACAATAAAACTCTTCATCCCTTCCATCTATCTTGGGTCCTTACCTCCCTCCATCACTAATCCATCACCTCAAATGATCCATAAGCAAGATCAACAAAGGCACACACCTTTGAACTTCTTTCAACCCTCTATCTAAACATCTTTCCAAAACTATTCTTCCATCATTTTCTCTATCTATTTTGGGTCCTTATGTCCCAAAATTCAATTTTCCTCCATCTCTTCATCACTTCTCAAGTTGTGTACCAACATTCATCCTGAATACATTTCCATCTATCCTCACACAAATCTTCAAAAATTCTATCTATTATCCAACACCTCTTTTCTATCCTTCAATCCCTATCATTCAATCCTTTGCATAAAATATTTCATCCGTGAGATAGGTGTTTGTGTCATTTTGTGACATACTTGCCCATGCTCGAATCTAATGTTCAGCCCTTTTCTTAGATATCTATTCATGATATGCTTCAGAATCCAAGGTTCTTCCTCTTTAACATTTTATTTGGTTAGGATACACACTCAATCTAGAAAAGAACCACTTATTGTATCTTGGTACTGACATCTTTTGATTACTATATCTCCTACACTTAATTTATTGCTCTAAATCATTGTCATCTCTTAAATTGAAGACATGGCTAGTGAAAAATCTAAAATCTTGCTTTAGCGCCACTGTAATTATCAGACCCATGTAAGTTTCATCACTTACAAGCCAATGCAAGAAAAATAAAGAGAAAAAGGAAATATCAAAAGCATGAGCAAGAAAATGAATATCAAGAAAAGCAAAATGCAATGAAATGCAATATCAAAATGATTGGCTATGGGAACATGCAAGTAACTCCATCGGGGCTATGGATGCCTGGTTGGCAATGGAGCAATGTTTGTGAGATTACAGCGATAACCTCATCGGGGCTATGGATGCTCCCTGGCAGCGAAGCTCTATCCAGGATGCTTTTGAAGTCAAGATAACTCATGTAGCTAGCCATACTGGATTCTGAAGATTACAATGATCATGTGATCCAAAATGAACCCACTTGCACACACATGGGTATTCAAAGACTAAGTACCTTGATCCAGTTTGGGATTCTTCTTCCCTTTTGAGTCTGCTTCCTAGTTGGTAGATATGTTCAGTTGAATTTTCCAGAGGTTCTAAGTGTGGGTTGGGTCTCTATCTTTGAAAATTTTAGGAACACTTATTCAGATGGTGCTAAATGTTGTGACAATCTTACATATCACCTTTTTGCAAATGAAAACCTCTATGCTTGGGGGCAAATTTCATCCACTCTATTATTCCTACCATATCTCCCATTATCCTTCCTCCAATATCCATTACCCTATCTAAACTTCATCATTATCTACAATCTTTCTTCACCTTATCCATATCCTCTAATCCATATCCACCTATCCTATCTATTCATTGCTTCTATCATCCAGTTGTTATAATCTTGCTTCGCTATCCTATCTATTCATTGCTTCTATCATCTAGTTATTTCTACAATATTGCTTTGCTATCCTATCTATTCATCTCTTCTATCATCCAGTGCTATCTACAATCTTGCTTCACCTCATCCATATCCTCTAAATCCACATCCCTCATCCTATCTATTCATTGCTTCTATCGTCCAAGGCTATCTACAATCTTGCTTCACCTCATCCATATCATCTAAATCCATATCCCTCATCCTATCTACTCATTTCTTCCATCATCTATCACTATCTATGATCTTGTTTCTTCTATCCATATCCTATCTCTATCCACATCCCATTTTCCATCCTTGATTTTGATCAAAACTATGGACCAAAAAAAAAAAAAAATCAAAATATCCAAAAACTAAAATAAAATATAAAAAAAATCATATAAAAATTAAAAATCAAAGCATGAACGCATGGCCCATCCATCAAATCAATTCAACAACAGAAAAAACTCTCAAAATTTGCAATCAAACTGATCACATGTCTTGTTAATCAATTCATTACTCGAAATCAACATCAACATAAAACATATCTTATATAGAGATAGGTACACTCAAAACCAAACAGATCAGTCTTATACGGGGTACTCACTCTTTGAAACCAGACATTCTTATCAATCATCGACCAAATCATAACAATGACATCAATCAGTATGACTACTGGATTTTGTTCTAGTTAGCCTTATCTTTATCAATTTATGGAAATACATGTTTCACAAATCATATTGTACATATCATATCCACCCATCTGAGGCATCACCAGAAATTCACAAATGCTTATCAATCTTGGACATACTTAGCGTAGTCACTGTCCTTGGTTTATTTGAATCAATTATCCAAATCATATCCCACCATGGCTTGGTGATCAGTGTACATATCCATATCAAAGTAGTATCAATAACAAGGGGCAAAATTTTGGCCTCGCTGGGGGCATTTCGCCTACAATATTTTCAACATCAGACCAAAAATGTAGCAAGACAACAAGGACCAAAACAACCAACAAATGCCAAACGACAATGCAAGAAGGCTAAACATCACAGACTTGAACTAATTTCAACTAAACAAAGATCTATTTGCAAGATGTTTTAATTGACAAGAATACATTCCAAATAGCATGCATGCTTACTCATGGTTGTTAATTTTGCTTATCATATCTCCTAAGTGACTCAAGGATGTCTTACAACTAGAGAAGCAAGGAAGGAATGTGATGTTTTATTTAACTTCTATCTGTGAGTGAAGTCTTTACCATGCAAATTTGTCCTATGAAGCAATCAGGTGGCATATCAATAAGGACATTTCAAATTTGTATGGGACAAAGGTTAACTCTTGTATGTTTATGCAACCCGCACTCTGGTCGTCTTGGTTCAATCATACCTTGACGCTTGTACTATCTTGCAAAATCAAAAATCATGTAAATTTTTCTTAGGTCATTATGGTTCTATTATACCATTGTGCTTGTATAAATTTTCAACATATCCCAAACAAATCAATGCTCAATGATGATACCTACAAAGAAAGCAAACAACATGTGTCTATCCAGGGATGACCAATGCAGAATAAGGATGCTCAAAAACAATTAGTTGCATATCATTTTACAATTAGTTGCATATCATTTTATAATTAGTTGCATATCATTTTACAATTGGTTGCATATCATATCATACATCTCATTTTCAAAATATCATTCATCATTCATCATTGCATCCCTCACATGCATATCTATCCCATCATCATGGAATCTTTCTTCACTTTCGTATCTTCATCATTCTTCCAAACTATCTTCATCATTCTTCCAAACTATCTTTCATCATTCTTCCAAACTATCTTCTATCATATCTTATACAGGATGTATCTTTCCTGAAACCAGATGTTTTGATCAGTTCTTATACAGGATATATCGTTCCTGAAACCAGATGTTTTGATCAGCTCTTATATAGGATGTATCTTTCCTGAAACCAGATGTTTTGATCAGCTCTTATATAGGATATATCATTCCTGAAACCAGACGCTCGATCATCCATGTCTTATACAGGTGGTATCATTCTTGAAATCATATGCTTGATCATCCATGTCTTATACAGGCAGTGTCATTCCTGAAACTAGACGCTTGATCATCCATGTCTTATATAGGAGGTGTCATACATGAAACCAGACTTGCTCTCATTCCAATCAATCTAATCAATCTTATCAAACCCATGCATGCCATTAGTATCCACTCTTCTATCTTTCAAACAACATTCTTCTTCTTTCGAGAGATCATTCATGCCTTAAGTGCACAAACGATCTCCCGAGGGGGCATTATCATATCAAATATCAACATCAATTTCATATCGACATCAGTCTCATATCAACTTTTCATATAAAAACAATTCTTCATATATGGGGCATCATCAATATCGTTCATCAAATCTGGGGCATCATATCGATTTTTTATATCAAATCAATTTTTCATATCCAAAACATCATATTGATTTTTTATATCAAATCAATTTTTCATATCCACAACATCATATCGATCAAATTTGACAGCATATCCGAAAAATTTTCTTTGAATCAACATGTGCACACACGTCACTTCAAAGAGGGGCAAAATGTAGACGTATAAAAATGACCATATTCCCAAATGAATATTTTATGTTCATTCATCTATTTAGTTAAATCTAATTTAATTAAATTACTTGCATTCCTCTATTTAATTAAGAAAATTATTCAATTTATTTAGTTAAATTCATAAGACCCCTTTCGCATCATTTAATTGAATAAATCAATATATTTAATTAAACCCCTTTCTACCTACTTTTAATTAAATTTACATTTAATTAATAGTCCACCCCAAATTGAATAAATCTAATTTATTCAATTTCCCAACTTGCAACCAAATTGAAATAAAGCAATTTATTTTAATAAATTCTATTTTCCCTCACCCACTTGCATTTTCCTACATCTCCCACTTGCCTCCTAAACCCCTTTCTAACCTTCTTCTAGATTCTTCTAATCACTTCTCAATCAGCCTAACCCATCTCCTAAATATTGTCACATCCCTAAACAAATGGAAGTCACTTCTCAAACCTCCAGAGTCTTCCAAACCATTAATGGTTAACTCAACCCTCTTACATGGTTAGAGACTTTTTGCCTAACTTAACCTCCATCTAACCCAAGGGTCTCATCAAGCATTCATTGCTTTGACCATAGTTATCTCTTTAACCTTTGCACAAGAGTTTATCCTTTGGGTAAAAGCTTTATCCAATGGATAACCCTAACTTAACCTTAACCCTTAACCCCTAGGGTAACCATGAGGTCTTCTCAAGCATTTAATGCTTCTTACATCTCCTCTCAACCAACCTTATGTTGACAATTGTCACCATTTCATTGGTGCCAATTGTAAACATGGATTGACAACTTTCAAACTTATCCCTTGATTAACTCTTTCGATCTTGACCATCCATTGCCCTATTTTTGCTATAAATAGAGCTCTCCATCCTCCATTTTTCATCATCCAAGTCTTTAGCATCATACTTATACTAAAATCCATCAAAGCTTTAATATATCATTTGTGCTCACCATTTAGCCTCTCTTTTCAATAGGAATTAATTTAAATATGCATGTTTAGAGTATTTTTCTTATCATTTAGCTTAATCATAGACTAGTATATCATGCTAGGATAGTCTTGCTACTAATCTTGTCATCTTATAATCTAGTTTATTGCACTTATAGGATCATGCATAGCTTAGGATGCATTTCATCTTAAAATCAACCAAAGAATCCCTCGTTCTTTCATTTGTCATCCCTAAACCACTTTGCTCAGTGTTCTGAGAACAAAGAAATTGGTTTGAGGGAACTTCTGAGATAGAAAACCATGGAACCAACCTTGGGAAGCTGAGTCATACTTCATGACTCTATAGCTTGCACCAAGAAGTCTTGTGGGTGTGTGAGAAAGGCTCCTTAGGCTTCATTTTTCACATTTCAAGTTCTATCAACCCGCTTTTCCCGCATACAGTTATTATTTTCAATATGATATGTGATGTGTTGTAATATGATCCCATATGCTTTCATTTCATGTCATGTTAATCTAAAAGTAAGTTATGGTTCATATTTTGATGTCATGTGATGTGAGATATTGTTGAAATATGGCAACTGATCAGTAAAGTACTATACACTTAGCACGTATCCTCACCGGGGTCCGGGGCCGGGCCGGGCCCCGAGTAGTGGTTCGGGGGCGGCAGCCCCCGAGAAAAAAAAAATTTTGCCATTTTTTTGTTGATGAAAACTGACATTGTAATAAAACCCTAAAAAGGCCGACTTTGTTTGTTGCCCTAAAAATGCATGTTATAAGCGGCTAGGATGCTTAAGGCATTGGAAGGTTGATGTACTATTTTTGCTGGATAATAAGAAAGATTGGACGGCTATGTATGGTGGACGTAACCCATTCTGGGTGAACCATGTTAAATCTCTATGTTATCTATGTCCTGTTTTATTTCTTTATCTTTTGTATTTAAATCTGCATATAATTGTTAGTTCATATTTGCTTCGGATCTGCTTGAAACCCTAACAATTGGTATCAGAGCGAGGTTTTCTGTAAATTGGCAGGACTTTCAGATTTGAGTGGGAGCAATGGAGGATTCCAAATTCAAGGTCGAAAAGTTTAACGGCTAGAATTATCAGTTATGGAAAATGCAGATGGAGGATTACCTGTATCAAAAGGATTTGTGGCAGCCATTGGAAGGAAAGGCAAAGAAACCGACCACAATATTAGATGAAGAGTGGGACATTTTAGATAGAAAGGCACTGGGATCCATTCGGTTGTGCCTTGCGGCGTCTGTAGCATTCAATATAACAGAAGCAAAAATGACTGTAGATTTGATGGCAACATTGGCTAAGCTGTATGAGAAACCCTCAGCTTCGAATAAGGTATTTCTTATGAAGCGTTTGTTTAATTTGAAAATGAGTGAGGGAGGATCTGTAGCGGAGCACTTAAATGAATTTAATACAATTACCAGTCAATTGTCTTCGGTAAAAATTACCTTTGCAGAAGAGGTTAGGTCTCTCTTAATTTTATGTTCTTTGCCAGAAAGCTGGAATAGCTTGGTTATGGCTATAAGTAACTCTGTCTCTTGTAAAAATACTTTGGTATTTGATGATATTGTTGGTGTTATCCTAAGCGAGGAAATGCGAAGGAAAAGCACAGGTGAGACTCCAACATCATTGGGTAGTGTTTTGAATGTGGAGAATAGAGGAAGATCAAAGGAAAGAGGAAAAGGCCCTGGGAATGAGAAGTCACGAGGGAAGTCAAAGAAATGACGCTCTCAATCTAGAGGAAAGAAAGATTGTTGGTACTGCGGAAAGCCTGGTCATCTAAAGAAAGATTGTTGGTCTCAGAAAAACAAAGAAGGAGACAAAAATGAAAATGACAGTAAGGAAGCTAATATTGCAAGTAATACTTTACAAGATGCTTTAATCTTATGTTTGGATAATGTTAATGATTCCTGGGTAATAGATTCTGGGGCTTCATTTCATGCTACACCCCATAGAAAATATTTTCTAGATTATGTTCAAGGTGATTTTGGACAGGTATATTTGGGTGATTATGAGCCCTATCAAATTGTTGGAAAAGGAAAGATAAAGATCAAGTTGCAGAATGGTAATGACTGGTTTCTGCTTTAGTTAAGACATGTTCCTAATTTAAGAAGAAATTTAATTTCTGCAGGGCAACTAGGTAGTGAAGGTTGCATAGTTACCTTCTCAGACAATATGTTGAAGGTCACTAAAGGATCATTAGTAGTAGCTAAAGGTGCGAAGGTAGGCACATTATATCTGTGTACTGGTAACACTTACTCTACCTTAGCTGCTACAGATAAAGTTACTGCAGGGACAACAACAATAAATGTTGCAAGAACAGATTCGATAATGTGGCACCATAGGCTTGGGCACATGAGTGAGAAAGGGATGAAAATCCTTCACTCCAAAAATATATTGCCAGGACTAAAGAAGATTGATTTAGAGTTCTGTGAAAATTGTGTTTATGGTAAACAGAAAAGAGTCAGATTTCTCAAGGTTGGGAAAGAGAAGAAGAGTGAGAAGTTAGAGCTTGTACATTCAGATGTATGGGGACCGGCTCAGGTATCATCTCTTGGTGGCTCTTGTTATTATGTTATTTTTATTGATGACTCAACCAAAAAAACATGGGTATATTTCCTAAAACAAAAATCAGATGTTTTTGAAACTTTAAGAAATGGAAAGCTTTGGTTGAGAATGAGACAGGAAAAAAGTTGAAGTGTCTCAGATCGAATAATGGAGGTGAGTATTGCAGCAAAGCATTTGAAGATTACTGTTCCTTAAATGGGATTCGAAAGCAAAATATAGTTCTAGGAACTCCACAGGAAAATGGTGTGTCAGAGAGAATGAATAGGACCATCATGGAACGTGCGAGGAGCATGAGATTGCATGCTGGATTGCCCTTACATTTTTGGGCAGATGTTGTACAAACTACTGTCTATTTGATAAATAGAGGACCTTCAACCCCTTTGGATGGTGGTATTCCAGAGGAAGCATGGACTGGTAAAAAGGTAAATTATTCTTTTCTAAAAACTTTTGGTTGCGAAGCTTTTGTCCATGTTGATAAAGAAAACAGAACCAAGCTTGATGCTAAATCTCAGAAATGTACCTTCATTGGATATGGGATAGATGAATATGGCTATCAGTTATGGGATTTTGAAAATAAGAAAATAATTAGAAGTAGAGATGTATAAAGAACAGATGCAGGAAAAGAAGCATGAACAGGACAAACAAGAATATGTGGTGTTGGATAAGATTCCTGAAAATGAAATGCCACAGGTACCTGATGCTCAGCAACAACAAATTGTCCCACAAACTCCTGCAAGTGTTAGACATTCTACGAGGACAAGTAGACCCCCTGAAAGATTTTCTCCTTCTTTGTATTCTATTTTATTAACGGATTTTGGTGAACCAGAAGAATATGAAGAAGCAATGCAGGTGGATGCCAAACAACAGTGGCAGCTAGGCATGAAAGAGGAGATGGACTCCCTAATGAAAAATAAGACTTGGGACTTAGTTCCTCTAGCTACAGGAAAAAGAGCCTTGCCTAACAAATGGGTTTATCGGCTGAAGGAGGAGGAAGGAGGTCAGAAAAGATATAAGGCCAGACTTGTGGTAAAAGGTTTTGCACAGAAAAAGGGTATAGATTATGATGAAATATTTTCTCCAGTTGTAAAAATGACTTCAATTAGAACTGTACTCAGTCTTGTGGCTGCAGATGATTTACATCTTGAACAATTAGATGTCAAAATAGCTTTTCTCCATGGAGATTTGGAGGAGGAAATTTACATGTTGCAACCATAGGGATATGAGGTCAAAGGTAAGGAGAACTTGGTGTGCAGGTTGAAGAAAAGTCTGTATGGCCTAAAGCAAGCACCCCGACAATGGTATTTAAAATTTGATAGTTTCATGGCTGAACATGGTTATCATAGATGTCATTCTGATCATTGTGTATATTTTAAGAGATTTGATAATGGCAGTTATATTATCCTGTTGCTTTATGTTGATGACATGCTTGTTGCTGGGTCTAACATGCAACATATAAATGATCTTAAACAGAAATTAGCTAGGTCATTTGCTATGAAGGATTTGGGTGCAGCTAAGCAAATTCTCGGTATGAGGATTACACAGGATAGGAAAAATAGAACCTTGAATTTGTCTCAAAGTGAGTATATAAAGAAGGTGTTGAAAAGATTTAACATGCAGGATGCAAAAGCAGTTAGTACACCTTTGGCTAGTAATTTCAAATTGACTAAGGAGATGTGCCCAAAGGCACAAGAAGAGGTTAATAAAATGTCTAACATCTCGTATTCATCAGCTGTTGGAAGTCTGATGTATGCAATGGTATGCACAAGGCCAGATATTGCACATGCAGTGGGAGTTGTGAGCAGGTTTATGAGTAATCTGGGTATGGAACATTGGAATGTTGTGAAATGGATTCTTCGGTATTTGAAAGGAACTACTACGAAGGCATTATGTTTCAAAGGATCTAATGCTGCTCTAAGTGGATTTGTTGACTCTGATCTGGTGGGTGATATTGATTCACGGAGGAGTACTACAGGGTATGTTTTTACTATAGGGGGAACTGCAGTCAGTTGGATTTCTAGGTTGCAAAAGGTTGTTGCACTTTCAACCACTGATGCTGAGTATGTTGCTGCTACAGAAGCCAGCAAAGAGATGATTTGGTTGCAATGTTTTCTGAAGGAATTGGGTCAGACACAAGAGGATAGCCCATTGTATACTGATAGCTAGAGTGCCATTCATCTTGCGAAGAACTCTGCTTTTCATTCAAGGACAAAGCACATTCAACTCAGGTACCACTTCATCTGGACTATTTTGGAGGAGGGTCAGTTACGGCTTGAGAAGATTCACACAAGTGAGAATCCTGCCGATATGTTCACAAAGGTAGTTCCATAGGAGAAGTTGATGTCTTCATCAGTTTCTGTTGGTCTTCTTGATTGATAATTGTGGAATTTATACTAGTCAAGTCCTAGTGTTTTATCCAGCGGATGTTGCATGTACAGTGGTGTCGTGTAGTATCAGTCTCCAAGTGGGAGATTGTTCGGTGTGGAGCCTGATCAGTTTCCAAGTGGGAGATTGTTGAAATATGGTGACTGATCAGCAAAGTACAGTACACTCAGCACGTATCCTCGCCAGGGTCTGGGGCTGGTCCGGGCCCTAGGTAGGGGTTCGAGGGCGGCAGCCCCCGAGAAAGCAGGGGTTCGAGGGCGGTAGCCCCCGAAAAAAAAAAAATTTGCCATTTTTTTGTTGATGAAAACTGACATTGTAATAAAACCCTAAAAAGGCCGACTTTGTTTGTTGCCCTAAAAACGCATGTTATAAGCGGCTTGGATGCTTAAGGCATTGGAAGGTTGATATACTATTTTTGCTGGATAATAAGAAAGATTGGACAGCTGTGTATGGTGGACGTAACCCATTCTGGGTGAACCACGTTAAATCTCTGTGTTATCTGTGTCCTGTTTTATTTCTTTATCTTTTGTATTTAAATCTGCATATAATTGTTAGTTCATATTTGCTTCAGATCTGCTTGAAACCCTAACAGATATATGGTGCTTATGAGATACTATTTTTAAGGTCTGATTTATTTATGGATACATGGATTTTTATTTTTTATCATAGACCCAATCTCATTCTTGATGACTATGAATCAATGGATTCAGGACTTAACCCTTTTGTTGATTGTGGTATTTTTGAAGGGATGTTTTAATTTATGAGATAGAAAGTGATGAATCACTATATGTACCTTGTATATGGATGAGGTTGTTGTGATCCTTTTTTTGTACCCATAGGTTAGTGGTGTCTAGGTGCAAGTTAGGGGGAGTGGCTCTCAAGTGAGTGTCGGGGCCCAAAAGTCATATAGACAAAGATTGAGATCTCATGGCTTGGAGTCCTCGTTTAGACTCAGGATGAGATTGAGAAGGCCTATATGGCATATTGAACTTCCTTGCCTCCATGGAAGGATTGTTCACCTCCACATGTGTAGTCAAATGGGCATCAAATTCTAGACTTTGCAGACGGTAGAACTGCCAGGGAAACCTATGTTGATGCCATGTGATGACATTCTTTCCTAGTTGTATCCTATTACCCTATCCTATGTGGTGTTGTGCAGAAGCCTTTGGTAGTCTATGTTATATTTTGTTTGTCCTTGTGATTGTTGCATTCATGTATTCATTTCATTTCCATGATTGTGTTAGTATCAACCTTAGTATTTTGTTTGGTGTGTGGGGCCTTATGTCATTCTCTGGAGAATAGGGGGTGGTCCTTAGATTTATATATGGTCAGGTGGTTTATGCTTTCTTCCATTGGGATTTTTGGTGTTATGTTTGTAAACTTCATGGATGGACTATATCTACTTCAGTTGCAAAACCTTTGGATTTAGGATGTAGTTATATTCTCTTATATAATGTTTCATTCATGTATCTAGAATAGATTTCTATTTGTATTCATTATGTTATATAAACACTCTCCATGAGAGGAAGATGTAATGTAAATTTCATGTAATAATGTTAACTATGTGGTTGTTTTGTGAGTTTAGATAGTACGGTGTTGGTACCATCTATCCCTTATGAATGATTAGGTTATTAGTGAGTTGATGTTAGTTATAATACACAAAATGATACTTCATGAGAATAGTTTCATTTATTGAAGTTTAGTTTCTATGTTTATATGATAATGTGGAAAGTAATCTTAGGAACATTTGGACTTGAAATTTAAAATGAACTTAGTTTCTAGGGTAATCATGTTGTTTAGTTCTTATATGATATTGTTTTTATGTTAAGATTCATCTATTTATGTTAAGGAGTTATGTTATGCAATGGTTAATTTAGATTTGCTTCTTAATCCTTAGTAAGTGTTAGTGTTGCCTTGTAGAAACATTAGGAGACCTTAGAGAACATAGGTGTTATTGTTTTAATTTGTTTCTTCTTGTTCTTAGATAATTTTTTCTCATGTTAAATATTATGTTATTCATTATTATAGTTTAATAAGTTAATGTATCTCTTTATAAAAAATATGTTGTCTCCTTAAGGTTGGTTAGTTGTGTTGTCCTCTGGGGTTCTCTAGCAAGGCATTACATCTAATATTAGATCCAAGTTCACAATCACTAGGATCTTTGGTTAAGGTTGTTGTAGTATCCCTTTTAGACTTGCATTTTGTTTTGCATATCAATAGACTTATTTAGACTTATCATGGATACTTGGATGGCTATTTATGACTCTTTTGCTATCTTAGATGGTAACATTGATACTAGGACTCTATGTGGATTTATGATTAGTCGATAGGACTCATCATGTTTTGGAGATTTATATGATTGATGATGCTAGACCTATTATATGATATGTAGCATTTTGATGATTCTTATGGGTGTTGGTACATAATATCACCTTGATGGATGGATTTATGTGATTCATGGATTTATATGCAATCATTGATGATCTGGATTATATGACTTATGATGATACTCACCCTATTTCATGATTATGATTCTATGTTATGTTTTGATGTTATTATGTGTGAATGTCTTCGTGAGTAGAGACGATGTCATATCACTCATTGTGAGCATGAAATGTCATCGCGATTCTCTATCACATGCCTATTTATCATCATGTATATGTATCATATATGTTGTGTTTAGTGTTGATGCAGGTGTGCAGGTACCAAATATCAAATCCACCTAGCTCCACAGGTCTGAGTGTGTCTTTATCCCAATGGCAAGTTGTCAGAGATGACATAGTTTCCCTCACATGCTCTAGGTCTAAGTTGTGTACCTTGTCGATTGCGCCATGGGGCAAGTTGAGGTTAGGGTTTTGTATTGAGTTTGTTCCATTGGCATAACATTAATTATTTATTTGGTGTAGTGTGGTTATTGTTTATTTATTTGATTGTTTTATTGTGAGATTGTATTTTACCGATTGAGATTAATTTAATTGGTTATTGATTATTAATTGATTTAATCATTAAGCATTGGTGAATTATTCATTATTTATTTGTTTATTTATTGATGGTTTCTTTATTTAATTAATTAATGTTGTGAATGAATTATGTTGATACAATGTTTAATGGTTATTTATTTATTTGATGAATTATCAATTATTTGATATTATTTATTTATTTTGATTTATTGTTGAACAATCTATTTATTTATTTTGATTTATTGTTGAACAATCTATTTATTTATTGTTGTTGAGTTTATTTAATTGATAATTATTATTGATTTTTGATTTAATGAATTTATTTAATTATTTGTTGTTATTAATGATTTGATTTTATATTTTTATTTGGGGATCCTATTTTTAAGGCTTTATCCATTTAATTTCTTTAATTGATTTTATTGGATGATGAATTGCTATTTAATGTGTTTTTATAAATGTTATATTACCGGTAATAGGATATGTAATATAGTTTACCTACCCTTGTGTGTGATTGGTTGATTTTTATTTGGGAAGTAAATTATATTGGGAGAATAATATATTTCTCGAAACTATACAAGTTAGGTAAATTATATAGTTTTGGGGAATTTTCTGATTGGTCGGCCATATACTATAGTTTTATGTTTAATTTTTATTTATTCGGCTCTCTACAATTTTTGTCAGGTTGAACATCTAACGGCTTTATGGATTTGGATTTCATTTGGAATTTCATTGAGGATTGGATTGAAGCTTGGATTGTTGAGAAGATTTCTAATTCACATTTCCTACCAATTTTTGGATTGCGATTGCTGGTCGGTGGAATTTCCCTTGAAGTTTTGTATTCCGGAAAGATTGTCTTCCTTATGACTATGATATTTGATTTTTGAATAAAATTTGGGAATTGGATTGAGAAATTTTAATTGCATTGGTAGTTTTGGATTTGTTTTTGGTAATGAATCTGGAAGGGAAAAGATGTAGATTATTATTAGTTTTGAAATGGTTATTTGCAGGATATGTTTCCTGTGCATCCATGTGAATGTCATTTTCTGAATGTCTCTTCTTGTATTGGATTTATAAATCGTTAAAGGATTGTAAATCCTTTTATGTGTACTTGGTATCTTCTTCGTTTCATTTTTACATCTTCATTATGATTCCTTTTGGAATTGTGATAGTTAGGCTCTTCTCTGTGCATTTTGTGTGTGTGATTGATCATGTAACCTTGCTTAAAACCCATAGGAGGCTATGTTATTGTTTTATATGATTTATATGTGATATTTTTACCTTTTTATACCTTTTGAGAATGATCTTTAGTCAACTTGAGAGCCCGGGGACCAAACTGGGCATTTTTGACAAGTTGTGTCTTTGTTTTAAGTCATTTTTGCTTTCTATTTCATATGCACTAAAAGAATGATCATATGAACCACATAATAAGTCATATGTGCTAAAATAATGATCATATGCACCAATCTATGTGTCATATGCACCAGTTTAGGTTTTGTATACGTCATTCTGAGTATTTTGCAGTTTATGAAGTTTTCGTCAGCTAGGTTTTTGTAGGTTGATTTTGGGGTCCTTCCAGAGGCTGAGTATGATTGTTTTAAGCTTATTAGAGTTTTTTATGATTTCATTTTAATTTTATTAATGATTATTTATGCTCTGATAAGAGGTTTCATTCCTTACCGTTGAGGTGTTTTATATGCGATGTTTCGCTCCGACAAGAGGATGTATGCCTTGCTGTTGAGGATTGTTTTATTACTCCAGTGAGATGTGTTTTGCCTCACTATAGAGGATTTCACATGGATTTTTATTCATCCTTGGATTATATTTATTCTTGTCTCTTCATTTGCATTGATTTGGTGAAGGCTCTTTCCATGTATGTGGTCATATGTGCTTCATTATGTTCAATTTGTTCTCATTATCGTGTGACTTGTTCTATATCTTTTGTGAGCCTTCATGATGTTAATATATGATCTTTGGATGTATATTTTACCCTATGGTCATGGTCCATGGCTGGGGGAGTGGGTTCTTTCATGTGTAGGACCAAGGTTGTGAGCAATAGACTGCTTGTTTAGGGTCTAGACCGGTTGGAAGCACATGAAGAGTTTTATATATGTAAATACAACTGATAACATTAATAGAATTTATTAGTGTGTTTGGGTAATTATGAATTCACCCAATAAAGATAATGAAATTGAGGATTATGATCGTGTGCCCCAATGATGCCAAGGGAGGTGGTTTTGGGATCTTCTATTGGGAAGACCACTGAAGCGGTATACCATTCTCTCCTAATTGGCTCCAAGATTGAGGCTAATTCCACATGAGATAAGAATGTGATGATACTATACCCCACCACATATGTCCATTAACCATAAGCCCTTATTCTTTTTTATTACGGAAAAAAAAGGTTTTGAAGAGACCCAAAACCCTTTACATGAAAATTATAAAAGATATATCAGTTAACGCCCATCACAAAACAAATCCATCAGACAAAACCCCACAAGGTCAAGAGACAGCAAATAAAAACATAAAAGACCATCCAGCCCACCTAGACAGCAAATTGCCAGCACAGACACAGCAACAGAAACATAAAATCAACCCAAATTTGTTAAAGTCTCAGTAATATCAGCATCCATCTAATGCATCTTCTTCACAACATTCTTCATATCCAGAATGTCTTGGGGCACTTCAATGACTCTCTTTTTCAAGCTTGCATGAGTGCATTTACATGGAGGACCTGATTCCACAATACCAGCAACCACCTCCTTCTCTACATCCACAACAGTCCTTTCCATATGACATTTCTCCAACTTGTTAACCATGGTGGACATAGTCTCAGTATAGGCCTTAACAATATTATGACCTCTCTCCATAATGCCATGGAGGGTAGCCTCACATTTAGCAATCATAGCCTCAGCATCCATAAATTTTTTATCATAAATCTCCTTAATCTTTTGGGCATGAGCCCTTGTTGTTAATTTTGCCTTTGGAAGTTATTTGCTTTGATTTAACCATATGATGATGATGTATTTCTTGTTGGAATCTTGTGAAGTCATGTTATATCCTTTGGTTGTCATGTGTCAACTTAGATCTTAAGTGTGAGTTGGAACCCTATGCCATCTCCTAGCATGAGGGGTGGTTCCTATTTGGTTCCACATGGTCGGGTGGTTTGATGCCTTCTTCCATTTGGATGTCTTCATTGGATGCTAGCATGCATGGATATGGTTTCTTGGATTCTTCTTCATGTTTATACTCTTGAAGCTGATTTCTTTGTACATGGGAAAGAAGACATTGTATAATGATGATTTGTACATGTAAAAGAGATGATGCATATTGTACAAAGTATCTTTATGCATTTGTAAATGATATTGTAATAGGACTTGATGTAGAGATTAGGGAAAAGTGCCTTGATTATTCCTTGATGTAATGGATATGCTTTATGTAATAAAAATTATGAATCCTATGTGGAAAAGAAATGAAATAGCTTATGTGCACTTGTGTTGCATTTGTATTGATGAAAAGATTTGTGCAATGTGAACCTATGGAATGAATGGTAGAAAAGAATAGAGTGGTAGTCTTGATTTTATTTGATTAAATAGGTGTTATTTAGAAGGAATGGTATAGTCAATATAAGATGCTTTTTATAGGAAGAAATATGTGAATGAGTTATATATACATGTCAATGTTATTCTAGTTGTATGAAAAGTAAATGGTTGATTGGATAATAGAATGTGCTCATTTATATGGATAATTGTTAGGTGAAGATAATGTCAAGTAGTGACGTTAAGATACCCTAGGGAATGGTTATGTTTGCAATACTATATTTGAAAAAATATGGTGATGTTTTAAATGATTTATTTCCACTTGCGTAATAAAGATCTATGGTCAGGGGCATATCATTTTATGTGAATATTCAATTAGTTGGGTTGCATTTATGTATTGTTAATGATAACTTAGAGTAATGGATGTTTAAAAAAAAAATTATCTCCTTTTCGTTTGTAGATTTTAGTTTATTTCTCTAGGGTATTTTGATGGGCATCACATCTGGTATCAGAACCCATGTTCATACGCTAGGTACTCTACATTCATATGAGCCCACTATGTGAGAAAGAACATTCAGCATGGGGCAGCCCAACAGTTTATCCCTGCTCGTTAATCTTTTGTTTTTTTGCCCTAGATTCTAGCTCATAGTTTCTTTTTGCATCTTGGTTAGACAAGATGCCTGCTAGAGGTAGAGGTCATAGTTGTGGTCATGGTGGTCATATGGGTACTTGTTGGAATCCTCATCCTAAGGCTTCTATAGAGTCACAAAATAAGGAGAAGCAGCAGGAAGATCAGCATGTAGAAGGAGCACAGATTGGTGATGTGACCCTGCAGTTGGTCAATGCACTTTAGAATCTTCTTGACCATCTAGGACCAGAACAGTAGGAGAATCAATAGGAGGAGTCTCATCATTCTGGCCATTAGGATAGATTTAAGTATCAGGAGCATGAGAGGGAGCATTCATGTTCACCCCATAGAAGAGAGATATTATGGTGGATCAGGATGCAGTAGCGGTTGGTCATATGAGAGATCTTCTTAGGTCTTGTTCCCCTACTTTTGATGGTTCTAGCAATGGTTTAGAGGTGAAGACTTGGTTGCTAGAATTGGGTGGGTTTTTTCCCATGCATTTGTATGGTAGTAACACTGAAGATAGATGTATGATTATGCATCTTCAATATTTTTCTTCTACTTGGTGGAGTACGGACGAGTAGAAGCTCCATTTGGATATTGCGACAGTATCGTGGGAGTTATTCCTTGAGCATTTTTGTGCTAATTTCTTATCAGATCTTTGGAGGTAGCGTAGGACTAATGAAATCCATGATTTGAGGTAGTGGGATATGACAATTGATTAGTATGACAATAGATTCTTTGAGCTTAGGCACTATTCTGGTATTGCAGACGATGATGTGATGCTTGTGTAGCATTTTATTAAAGGTCTTAACGATCGCACTGGTGGTGATGTTTGGTTTTTTGAACCCAAGACTATGGAGATAGATGTGGAGAAAGAACGGTTAGTTGGTGAGAGGTTGTTTATGTCTATAGGAGGATCTTCGGTTGTGCAAACTGTTAGTGCTCAAGCTACGGGAGCGGTTTCAAGAGGTGCTCAGTCACAGGGTTCAGGAATTGTAAGGAGTCATCCTTCAACTTTCAGGAATCGGCAGTGAGATTGGAAGAAGTTTTCTTAGGGTTAGAGAGTTTCTCAAGGTGCTAGACCACAACAGGATAGAGATCATGGTAGGAAACATGATAGATGATCAGTTCCTCCTCAGCCATCATGGAGTGTTCAGTAGTCTAGTAGAGGCAGTGTGTATCAATCCAGTGCACCTCTAGTTGCTCAACGTTTCACTACAGGGATTTGTTTCAATTGTGGATAGTTAGGTCATTATGAATCTCATTGCCCTCAAATACCCATACAGATGTAAAGACAGAGACCCGTAGCTTTAGAGCCTATAGTTGGTGATGCTGGTAGATCCCATCATGTGTTTGTGGCGATTGATAACCATCAAGCCAAGCATCAAGGTACATTTTTTGAGACTACAGGTGAGATACGTGGTATCTCTTGCTCAGTATTGTTTGATTTTGGTGCTTTTGATTCTTTTATTTCTCCTTCTTTAGTAGAGAGATGCAGGCTTGTTGTGGCAAAGCAAGTTGATAAGTGATAGGTTGAGTTGGTCATGGGGTATAAGGTGGTTGTGGATTCTCTTATGCATGGTTATGTTTTGGAGTTGGGAGTGCTCTCTACCTTGGTGGATCTTTGTGTCTTATCTTTGGGATCCTATGGAGTGGTGTTAAGTGTGGATTGGCTTGAGTCTCATCATGCTAGGATTAATTATCAAGGTAAGAGAGTGCAGTGTTTGGATGATAGCGGGAAGAGTGTGGAGGTAGTAGGTATTCAGCGACCTATTTCTCTTCGCATGATTTTTGCGATGCAGATGAAGCGCTACATGCACAAGGGTTATCAACCTTTTGCAGTTAGAATGGATGATTTGGATGAGGGTGAGAGTCGAGATGGTGTCTTTTCTCATCATCCTATTTTGCAGGAGTTCTCAGACATGTTCTCGAGTGAGATTCCAAGTATGCCACCTAAGCATGACATTGATTTTAGGATAGAATTGATTCCAGGAGAAGAGCCTATATCTAAGGCTCCCTATCGGATGACCACCTAGGCTTTGAGTAATTTCATATTGCAGCTAGAGAAGTTGTTGGCGAAGGGATTCACTCATCCTAGTATTTTGCCTTGGGTTGTGCCAGTGTTGTTTGTGAAGAAGAAGAAGGATGGGTCTCTTCGATTGTGCATTGATTATGGACAGTTGAATATAGTTACAATGAAGAACCGTTATCCTTTGTTGAGGATCGATGATTTGTTTGATCAGATTAAGGATGCAAAGGTCCTTTCTAAGATAGATCTCAAGTCAAAATATCATCAGTTGCAAATAAATGAGGCAGGCATTCATTGTATAGCCTTCTGCATGAGGTATGGCCATTATGTGTTTACAATAGTGTCTTTTGGGTTGACGAATGCTCCATCAGTTTTCATGAGTTTGATTAATGGAGTGTTCAGAACCTATCTCGATAGATTTGTTCTTGTGTTTCTAGATGATATTTTAATTTATTTGAGGACATAAGAGGAGAATGAGGAGCATATGTGGCAGGTATTATAGTGTCTTTGAGAGAACCAGTTGTATGCCAATGTGGTGAAGTGTGAGTTTTTCCACTCTGAGATGAAATACCTTAGCCATGTTATCTCAAGAGAGGGTGTCACAATTGATCCCTCTAAGATTTAGGCGATTGTGGATTGGCTAGCACCCACTAATGTGGGTGAGGTTCGTAGCTTCATGGGTCTTGCAAGCTATTATCAGAGGTTTGTTCAAGATTTTTCCAGGATTTCTCATCCTATTACTTCTCTATAGAGGAAAGGGAAGAATTTCATTTGGTCAGAGCAGTGTGAGATAGATTTTTAGATTTTGAAGGAGCGTTTGACTAGTGCACGTATTCTAGTAGTTCTAGATCCTTTGGGTGATTTTGTGGTATTTACAAATCCTTCCTTAGAGGGACTTGGCATAAATCTCATACAAGATGGACATGTGATTGCCTATGAGTCGCGTAAACTCAAAGATCATGAGTTGAACTATCTCTCACAATTTAGAGTTAGTGGCAGTCTTTCTTACATTGGTTAGATGGAGTCATTTCCTTCTTGGGCATCAATTCGAGTTGCATAGTGATCATCACAGTTTGTAGTATGTTTTCATGCAACCGAATTTGAATGCTAGAAAGCGGCATTGGATGGAGTTTTTGTGTGAGTATGACTTCAAGGTGAAGTGCATACAAGGTAAGCGGAATTTAGTAGCAGATGCATTGAGCCGCAGGAGACATGAGGTTTCAGCAGTGGTTCTTAATGTTGATTTGAGGAGTTGTCTTCTCAGTGCACTTCCATTAGATGCTCAGTATCAGGAGGTGAGAGAGGAGATTTCTTCAGGGAGGCTTTTAGATGGTAGGTACACAGGATATTCATTGGATTCTGATGATCTTCGTCATTTGGGGCGTATCTATGTTCCACCTTCAAATGGTCTTCGAGCATTGATTCTATTAGAGGCTTATCATACACCTTATGTGGCACATCCTGGTGTTAAGAAGATGCATACAGATTTGTGATAGCTATATCATTGGGCAAGTATGAGGAGAGACACAGCAAATTATGTATCATGTTACTTAGAGTGTTAGCGAGTGAAGGCAAAGCATCGACATCAAGCAGATTTGTTGCAGTCGAACTTGATTCTAGAGTGGAAATTGGATATTATATCTATAGACTTCATCATTGGCTTGCCTATGCCTTCATGATGTCACGATGCTATTATGGTCATCTTTGATAGGTTGGCCAAGGTGGCTTATTTCTTTCAAGCTAGATCATCTTACACAACAGAGCCAGTGGCTCGTATCTTCATGGAGTAGATAGTGAGACTACATGGTATTCCTCAACAGATCATATCAGATCATGATAAGGTGTTCACTTCAGCATTTTGAAGAGCCCTTGAGCATGATTTAGGAGCATAGCTAAACTTTAGTTCAACATATCATCTAGAGACATATGGCCAGATAGAGAGCGTTAACCACGTGTTGGAAGACATGTTGAGGATGTACGCAATGGATCAGCAGTCTAGATGGGAGGAGTACATTCATATTGCATACAATAATGATTATCATAGTTCGATTGGTATCTCTCCTTTCCAGGCATTATATGGTCACTCGTGTCGTACACCCTTGAGTTGGGACAGATTAGAGGATAGAGTGCTTCTTGGATCAGAGATGTTGCAAGATTTGGAGCCATAGGTGAGGCGTATTAGAGAGCATTTGGCAACTCCACAAGATAGACAGAAGAAATATGCAGATGCTCATCAGGTTGTGTAAAGCGGAAAAATCGCGATCGAACCCTAGTTGCTCTCCCCTCTTCCAACTCCAAGGAGAGAGAAGGGAGGTTCGCTAGGATTCGATGGTTTTCACTTAGGGGGGAGACTTTACATTCAAAAGAGGGGTTGAAACCCACAAAATCCAATCCCACGCAATGCAAGATTGGATGCTAGATGAGTTTCAAGGGTTAAGACAGCAAGGCTACCCTCTTTTGTAAAGAATGTGCATAGAAGAATTAAGCTAGGAATGCATAGAAAGTGACAAAGATTCGCTTATAAACTGAGATAGGAATACAGTATGAAGTTGCGGACCTAGAATTAGCAGTAAAATGTCGATACGGCGCTGTCCTGCAAATTTGAGCAAAATTTGTCGGGACGATGGCGCCCGGCGCCACGGTCCTCCGAAAAATCCTCGAAACGAAGGGGGATCTGTTCATCTCTGCACAAGGATTCCAGATCTTCAATCTCAGCCGCATACCTGCAACCTACACACAGAAAAGCGAAGATGATTGGGGGTTAGGGATTAGGGGTTTGCCTTTAGGTCAAACCCCGGTTTTGGAATTAACCAAGAAATGAGCAAGAGCTGTAAATGTAAATGACTGTAAAACAAGTACTAATACCTTGTTCTAAGGATGTTTGTATCCTTATGTGTGAAGGTTTAGATGTTGTATGTTGTATGTTGTAGTAGTATGTGATCTCCTCTTCAATGGTTGAATCCTTGTCTTGAATGCAACACTTAGCCTTGAATGGAGACTTAGAAGGAATGCTTGAATGCTTGAATGCTTGAGTATAGTTTCCACGCTTTGTACACATATCCTCTTCATATCTCAAATGAGAGAGAAAAATGTAGTTTATATACTTGTCAATTAGGGCTGATAGACTGATTTTCCCGACCTTAGGCCGACCAGGAAAGTTAATTTCCAAATTGCAAACAAAAAGACCCGAGACCCCTTAGGAGACCGGGCCCAAAATAGGACCCAGGGACCAAGGCGCTGGACGCCATGGTCCTGGGGACCAGGGCACTGGGCGCTCTGGTCCCACCTCCCGGGACATCAGGGTGCAAGGAGGTTCAGGCCAGGGTACTTGAAAAATGTAGTTTTTGGTGTCGTGAGCAAGTTTCGGGGTCTCCATTCAGGTTACGTGTTGTGTCGCCATCGTGAAGACCGAAATGCAGTCGAAATTGCAAGTGTCGCAATTTTAGGACGCTACATTTAGCCCCCACTTTAGCGGGAGTATGTATGCTCATACTTCCGGTAAAGTATAAGGAAACAACATTGAAAAACTTTCACCACGTCAAGGAGGCAAGACACACCAAGCCCCCAGTGGACTAAGGATCTTACGACTTCGATTGACAAAGTAAAAGGGAAGATCACGAAGGAGAACCATGACTGTTAGTAGTAAGGCTCCCTCACTATGAGTCATGCAAGAAAGATATCAAGAATTTTCAAGGCAAAGCTAAATTTGCCAAGAAATTCTCAAGTATCTTGAAAAGATATGAACGGGATGTATGCCCCCCTACGTTAAAGCGATCACACATGCCTCACCGGGGGTGATTGTTTTAACGTAGTGATACACATAAGAATGAGAAAGGAAAGGAGCACGTTATCGCAAGGATTTAGCCCCCAAGTGTGAGATAAGACCAAGGATAATAGACACAAAACACAAAGCACGAGGTGACTTCGCTTTCCTTGGGGTCAGTATGTTGTATGATAAGTCATGTATATATCATATGTATGTATGCATAATTGTTCTTCATTCCCCAATCAAGGAAAGTCACCTAGAAGAAGGGAACACATGTGTCTTTTGAGTCAACATGAGAGAGATCGAGAGATCTCAATGCTTTGCATCGTCCTCAAGTAGACAACACTAAGGACAACAAATAGAAGAATGAGAATAACATATAGAAGAAGTAACACAAGAGAGGAGGAGAGAATCTGCTATGCTAATGTAACTAGTCTAGCACGTCATCTACCCCCCGATATTGCTAATCAATGTTTCGGGAAGGCAGGGAACACGCTAGAGGAGGAACATTCAACACAGCAGATGGAGCTATCACAAGATCCAAACAAGGGCTATGTTCATGTTCCGAGCCACATTGTTCTTGTCTAGGAGCTAGGATAAGTGCTTTAGAAAATTCAATAGACAAATGGTTATCAATATTAACAAGTTCATATTCACTATTAGAATGAACAGGAGTAACATTTTCATCATGAATAACATTTTCATCTATATCATCATCAAGATTTATAAAAATAGGATCTTTAACTCGCACAGGATCAAGACCATCATGCATCTTATGTTTAGGAGATTTAGGCTCAATGTCCGGCTGAGGAGAAAATGGAATAATGCTTGTTGAAGGTGTTTTTGGAGATGGCAAAGTTTGAGAAGCAGCTGCTTGAGCCCTAAGACAACGCTTTTGTCGGCGTTCACGTGCAGAACGATTTCGTCTAGTCTTAGTAGGAAGTGAAGAAGATTGAGGAGGAGGAATGTTCTCATCCTTATCACTTGGGTGTTTAGGTTGTGGTCTCTTAGGCTGAATAATAGGAGAAGAAGAAGGTCTCTTCTCTCTATAAAAGGAAGGAGGAGGAATTGCTCCATATAAAGGAGAAATTTTTGGTTTAGGAAGGAGACCAAGTCCATCATGACGAGGAGGAATAGGTCTACTTTTAGGAAGTTTATTAGATATAGACATAGTCACATCCATAGGGATGGGTTGGGAATCTTCTTGAGTAAAGACATTAGTTTTATCTTTCAAAGGAAGAACTTCCTTCTCAAGAATGATAGGAATGTCAAGTTTAGGTGTTCTAGGTTCACTTAAAGATAGGATCATATCTATTTTCCACTTTTGATAAGATTTGAAAAGATGATCACTTCGCGGAGGAAGGGATTGGAATTGTTTAGGCCAAAAGTAATCAAGAGGAACACTAGAGGTTCTTTCAGTTGGTTTAAAGAGGCTATGATTGACAGTAACAATTTCACCATTATGGGGAAATTTCAAACACTTATGAATAGGAGAAGCAATAGCTTTCATGGAAGATAGCCAAGGATAGCCAAGCTTCACACGAAATTGTTCGGAAGATGGAATAATAGCAAATTTCACATCAAGGGATTTGTTATAGACCTCAATAGGCAATGTAATAGAACCAATTGCAGGAGAAGAAAATGCATCAAATAGTTTCACAATCACATCTGTTTTGTCATAAATCACTTGATTCAATTGCAAAGGAAAAAGAAATTCTTCAGTAATAACATTAACCATGCACGAAGGATCAATAAGCACTCCACGGCAAGGTGTATTCTTGACTTTTGCAACTATGTATAAAGGACCATCAGGTGCCCTAATGGTTTCACTGGAATCAAAAGTGATGGAAGGTTCTTTAGGGTTTTCTTGCTGCTCTACAAAGTTAATCACATTTGGAGTCATAGACACAAGACCATCAGATGAAAGAGAGGAATCATTAGTCTCAATCGCATTAGAAGTATGAGAAGGTAATGGATCAGTGAAAATCTGAAGATTTTGATTAGGAGGAGCTACAGATGTATTGCCTTTATCATTCACTCCAGAAATAGAAATAGTATTATTATCAATCAAATCTTGAATTTTACCCTTTAAAGAAAAACATTTTTCAGTATCATGCCCAGGCTGACGATGAAATTGACAAAAGGCTTTGTTATCAAAATAAGGTGAAGTAATCTTTGCAGGATCAATTTGTCTTATAGGAGGAAGAGTAAGCACATTTTGTTCCAATAATTTATTCATAATACTATGCAATGATTCATTCAAAGGAGTATACTTTCTTTCTTTCTTGAAAAATTTAGAAATAGGAGGCACACCTGATGTTGCATTCACATTGTTGTTGATGATGTTTTCATTGAATTTAATGGAGTCTCCATTCGGTTTAAACTTCCCAAATGGTTGTTGACTGCTATCACCCTTATCACTCGGAGCCATAGGATGTGATTGTTCCATTTGACTCACAGTCAGTTGATAATTGTGAAGAGTTGCACACAACTGTTGGAAAGAAGTAAACTCAGAAAACAGAAGTTTGTCTCGAATATCTTTTTGTAAATTAGAAATAAAGATTCTTTGAATATCATTGTCAGGCACTGGAAAAGAAATTTGAACATACAAATGCTTATATCTACCAATGAAATCAGTCACTTTTTCTTTAACACCTTGTTTACAATGCATTAAATCAATCAAAGTAACTTTAGGACTTATATTGTTTTGAAATTGTTGAATGAAAGCATTTGCAAGTTGTTCGAAATAAATAATAGAATAAGAAGGCAACGAGCAATACCATTGTAGGGCTTTGTCTCTTAATGTTCTCGTAAACCGTTTTGCAAGCAACCTTGGGTCATAAGCAAAATCAGTACAAATTGTTTGAAAAGTCTTAACATGTGTTAGAGGATCACCTTTACCATTATAAAGTTCCAAATGCGGGATTTCAACATGTTTAGGAGGGATAGCTCGGACAATGTCAAGAGAAAGTGGGCTCGCAACATCAAATGTGGGCACACCAAAACTTAGATTGATTCATAGAGGCAATTTGTTGCTGTAAAGAAGAGACAGTTTGTGCAAGATTGTTAATGGTCGCTTCAGTCAAAGAGTTCATATTAGATGTGTTAGATTGAGATGGAGGTGTTATGTTATTGAAAGAAGGTAAAGAGTAAGGTGGTGGGACTCTATGATAATTATTCATAGGAGATGATTGGACAGGAGGAACACTACAAGGAGGAATGGAATGATTAAATGAATTGCCCCCTTGCGTCATGTTCATTTGCAGAGATGTAATAGGAACACTCATTGAAGGAATGAATGAAGAAGTCAGATTGAATGAAGGAAGAGGGTTAATTGAAAAGGAAGGATTGCCCCCATGACTAGTGATCACAGGAGGAATGTCTTGTGTAGAAGTAGCCATTATGTTTGATGTAAAGGTAGGTATGCTAGCAATAGAAGTCATCAAAGGAATAGAATGATTGACTTGTGTAGGAGGTTGTGTATAACCTAAAGTTTCGGCACAACTCTTCATAGGCATCACGTTCGAATTCACAATGTGTGAAATACCACGCAAAATATCAATTCCATTCTTATCACTTTGAAGCATATGTTTTAGACCCTCAATTAAAGGAAGAGCTTGACTATCAGGGTATTCTTGAGACATCCATTGTCGAAAATCATCAAATTGGTTATCCAATTTCAAAATTTGTTCTTCAGAAACCTCATGGAGAGCTTCTTCATCATTAGGAGGATTAGAGGAATTACCCATGTCCTCGTTAAAAAGGCTATTCAAATTAGGTTCCATCTCCTCAGTAGTTAAACCTCGGAAAGACTTAATTCTACGGCTTCATCTAACGGGAATAGTGTAAGTAGGACTTATTGTTGTAAAACTCATGCACTAGAGAGGGAGAAAAGATTTTGAATTTAGAGGTAGCAATTTTCAGTAAAATCAGCCAATCTTCTGGATTTAAGCTGTTAAATGCAATCACGACAGTCTCCCGAAATTTCGGAAAAAATGTCCAGGACCGTGGCGCTCGGAGTGCAACACGGTCCTTGCAACTTTTTTCAAAATTTGCAGGGAAGAAAGGTATGATGATTTTAAAGCCAATCTGAAAAAATTGAGTGATTTTACGATCTATAGATAGGCCAAATTAAAGTTGCAATCTCAAAATTGAACCCTACCCAGATTGTCGAAAAATGCAAAATTTGAATTTTGAAAAAGAGAGGGAAACTGAAATTTTGAATTTTATGATTTTAGAGGGAATGTCAAGAGCAATGCAAATTTTGAAATTCAAAAATTGACTCAATTTCACGCAAAATTCAATTTTGAAAGCGGAAATCAAAGTTGTTGTAATTAAGCACTTAATTTCAAAAGTCACAAAATGCAAGAATTGAATAAAGCACTGAAATTTTTAATGAATGTTAACGCACTTTTCAGATTTAGGACAGTAAGAACACAATTTTGACACAAAATTTCAGTTTCAATGATTTTTGAATGTTTAAAAGCCTTAATCCAAGCAATCACAAGACCAACTTTGACTGTAATTTTGAAGGTGTTAAAATTGATAAAATCAGCCAAAATTCTAGATTTTAGCAGAAAAATACAGTGAGATCTTGCTCCCGAAATTTCGGAAAAAATGTCGGGGACGATGGCGCTCGGCGCCACGGTCCTTGCAACTTTTTTCCAAATTTTCAGGGATGAAAGATATTGTGATTTTATTGCGGAATCCAAAGTTATAGCTGATTTGGAGATGTTTTGATCGGTGAAATTGTCGAACAAAGGTTGAATCAAGAGGGTTTCAAAAATTAGGGTTTTGACACTTAACCACTTAATTTTCAAAATTAAAACATAGATATGAATTGATAATTTGTAATAGAAGGACAGATCTGAAACAAGCATTAACAATTAAAAATTTCACAAGTTTAATTACTAAAAAGAAATTTTAGGGTTTTTATGCAGTCACCTCTAAAATTTTGCAAAAGATCAAACATGGAAATGTAATCAATTTTTTCAGATCTAAGCATGAAAAATCAGAAAGGATGTTCACGTCGAGTTCACCAAAATTTAAAGCGGAAAAATCACGATCGAACCCTAGTTGCTCTCCCCTCTTCCAACTCCAAGGAGAGAGAAGGCAGGTTCGCTAGGATTCGATGGTTTTCACTTAGGGGGGAGACTTTACATTCAAAAGAGGGGTTGAAACCCACAAGATCCAATCCCACGCAATGCAATATTGGATGCTAGATGAGTTTCAAGGGTTAAGACAGCAAGGCTACCCTCTTTTGTAAAGAATGTGCATAGAAGAATTAAGCTAGGAATGCATAGAAAGTGACAAAGATTCGCTTATAAACTGAGATAGGAATACAGTATGAAGCTGCAGACCTGGAATTAGCAGTAAAATGTTGATACGGCGCTATCCTACAAATTTGAGCAAAATTTGTTGGGACGATGGCGCCCGGCGCCACGGTCCTCCGAAAAATCTGCGAAACGAAGGGGGATCTGTTCATCTCTGCACAAGGATTCCAGATCTTCAATCTCAGCCGCGTACCTGCAACCTACACACAGAAAAGTGAAGATGATTGGGGGGTTAGGGATTAGGGGTTTGCCTTTAGGTCAAACCCTGGTTTTGGAATTAACCAAGAAATGAGCAAGAGCTGTAAATGTAAATGACTGTAAAACAACTACTAATACCTTGTTCTAAGGATGTTTGTATCCTTATGTGCGAAGGTTTAGATGTTGTATGTTGTATGTTGTAGTAGTATGTGATCTCCTCTTCAATGGTTGAATCCTTGTCTTGAATGCAACACTTAGCCTTGAATGGAGACTTAGAAGGAATGCTTGAATGCTTGAGTATAGTTTCCACGCTTTGTACACATATCCTCTTCATATCTCAAATGAGAGAGAAAAATGTAGTTTATATACTTGTCAATTAGGGCTGATAGACTGATTTTCCCGACCTTAGGCCGACCAGGAAAGTTAATTTCTAAATTGCAAACAAAAAGACCCGAGACCCCTTAGGAGACCGGGCCCAAGATAGGACCCAGGGACCAGGGCACTGGGCGCTCTAGTCCCACCTCCCGAGACATCAGGGTGCAAGGAGGTTTAGGCCAGGGTACTTGAAAAATCTAGTTTTTGGTGTCGTGAGCAAGTTTCAGGGTCTCCATTCAGGTTGCGTGTTGCGTCGCCATCGTGAAGACCGAAATGCTGTCGAAATTGCAAGTGTCACAATTTTAGGACGCTACAGGTTGATCGCCATTTTTTTGTGGGTGACAAGGTGTTTTTGAGAGTACGTCCATGAAAGAGTCCTATCCATTATGGAAAAGGCTCTAAGTTGGTGCCTCGCTTTATCGGACCATTCAAGATTTTGGAGAGGATTGGTCCAATAGCTTATCATCTAGCCTCCCCACCCAACTTGTCTCGCATCCATGATGTGTTTCATATATAGGTTTTGAGGCCTTATTTCCCTAATGTGACACATGTTTTGGATTGGCATTCATTGCAGGTAGAGGATGGGCAGATTTATCTAGAGCCTGTATGCATTATTTAGCATCGGGGGCTGACCCTTAGGTATCGAGACATAGAGCAGGTAAGGGTCCAATGGGACCCAAACAATTATTCTTCAGTGACTTGGGAGAATATTGTGTGGATGAGAGAGCTATACCCCTATTTTTTCTCAGGCTTCCAGGAGTAAGCCTAGGCAAAGGGGGGGAGGATGTAGTGTCCCTCCTAGACTTGCATTTTATTTTTCATATCGATAGACTTATTTAGACTTATGATGGATGCTTGGATGGTTATTTATGACTCTTTTGCTATCTTAGATGGTAAAATTGATACTAGGAATCTATGTGGATTTATGATTACTCGATATGACTCATCATGTTTTTGAGATTTATGTGATTGATGATGCTAGATCTATTATATGATATGTGGCATTTTGATGATTCCTATGGGTGTTGGTATATAATATCACCTTGATGGATGGATTTATGTTATTCATGGATTTATATGCGATCATTGATCATGTGGATTATATGACTTATGATGATACTAATCCTATTTCATGATTATGATTCTATGTGATGTTTTGATTTTATTATGTGTGACTGTCTTTGTGAGTAGAGACAATGTCATATCTCTCATTGTGAGCATGATATGTCATTGCGATTCTCTATTACATGTTTGTTTATCATGATGTATATGTATCGTATATGTTATATTTAGTGTTAATGCAGGTTTGCAGGTACCAGACATCTACTCCACCTAGCTCCACAAGTCTTAGTGAGTCTTTATCCCAATGGCAAGTTGTCAGAGATGACATAGTTTCCCTCACACACTCTAGTTCTAAGTTGCGTACCTTGTTGATTGTGCCATGGCGCAAGTTGAGGTTAGGGTCTTCTATTGAGTTTGTTCCATTGGCGTAAGATGAATTATTTATTTAGTGTAGTGTGGTTATTGTTTATTTATTTGATTATTTTATTATGAGATTATATTTTACCAATGAGATTAATTTAATTGGTTATTGATTATTAATTGATTTAATCATTAAGCATCGGTAAATTATTAATTATTTATTTGTTTATTTATCGATGGTTTATTTATTTAATTAATTAATGTTGTTAATGAATTATGTTGATACAATTTTTAATGTTTATTTATTTATTTGATGAATTATCAATTATTTGATATTATTTATTTATTGTTGTTGAGTTTTATTTAATTGATAGTTATTATTGATTTTTTATTTAATGACTTTATTAAATTATTTATTGTTATTAATGATTTGATTTTATATTTTTATTTGGGGATCCTATTTTTAAGGCTTTATCCATTTAATTTCTTTAATTGATTTTATTAGATGAGGAATTTTTATTTAATGTGTTTTTATAAATGTTATATTATCGGTAATAGCATGTAATATAGTTTACCTACCATTCTGTGTGATTGGTTGATTTTTTTTGTGAGGAAAATTATATTGGGAGAATAATATATTTCTTGAAACTATACAAGTTAGGTAAATTATATAGTTTTTGGGAATTTTTTGATTGGTCGGCCATATATTATAGTTATATGTTTAATTTTTATTTATTCGGCTCTGTGCAATTTTTGTCAGGTTGAACATCCGACAACTTTCTGGATTTTTTATTTCATTTGGAATTTCGTTGAGGATTGGATTGAAGCTTGGATTGTTGAGACGATTTATACTTCAGATTTCCTACCAATTTTTGGATTGTGATTGCAGGTCAATGGAATTTTCCTTGAAGTTTTGTTTTCTAGAAAGATTGTCTTCCCTGTGACTATTATATTTGATATCTAAATAAAGTTTGGGAATTGGATTAAGAAATTTTAATTGCGTTGCTATATTTGGATTTTTTTTTGGTAATGAATCTCGAAAGGGAAAAGTTGCAGATTATTATTAGTTTTGAAATGGTTATTTGTCGAATATGTTTCCTGTGCATCCTTGTGAATGTCATTTTCTTAAATTTCTCTTCTTGCATTGGGTTTATTACTCATTAAAGGCTTGGAAATCCTTTTTTATGTCCTTGGTATCTTCTTTGTTTCATTTTTACATCGTCATTATGATTCCTTTTGGAATTGTGATAGTTAGGTTATTTTATGTGCATTCTGTGTGTATGATCGATCATGTAACCTTTCTTAAATCCCATAGGAGGCTATTTTATTTGTTTATATGATTTGTATGTGATTTTTTACTTTTTTGTACCTTCTAGGAATGATATTTAGTCAACTTGTGAGCCAGGGGACCAAACTGGGCATTTTTGACAAGTTGTCTCTATTTTAAGTCATATTTGCTTTCTGTTTCATATGCGATAAAATAATGATAATATGCACCACATAATAACTCATATGCAATAAAATAATTATCATATGCCCTAATTTTTGTGTCATATGTGCCAATTCGGGTTTTGTATGCATCATTCTGAGTATTTTGTAGTTTATGAAGTTTTCATCATATGGGTTTTTGTAGGCTGATTTTGGGGTCCTTCCAGAGGCTAAGTATGATTGTTTTGAGATTCTTAGAGTTGTTTATAATTTAATTTTTATGTTACTAATTTCTATTTATGCTCAGGTAAGAGGGTTCATACCTTTCCATTGAGGTGTTTATATGCGATGTTTCACTCCGGCAAGAGGATGTATGCCTTGCTGTTGAGGGTTGTTTTATTGCTCCAGTGAAATGTGTTTTGCCTCAATGTAGAGGATTTGACATGGATTTTTATTCATCATTGGATTATATTTATTCTTGGCTCTTCATTTGCATTGATTTGGTGAAGGTTCTTTCCATGTATGTGCTCATATGTGCTTCATTATGTTCAATTTGTTCTCATTATCGTGTGATTGGTTCTATATCTTTTGTGAGCCTTCATGATGTTGTTCTATTATATTTGGATGTGTATTTTACCATATGGTTATGGTTCATGGCTGGGGGAGTGGGCTCTTTCATGTGTAGGACCAGGGTCGTGAGCAATAGACTGCTTGTTTAGGGTCTAGACCGGTTGGAAGCACATGAAGAGTTTTCTATATGTAAATACAAATGATAACATTAATAATAATTGATTAGTGAGTTTGAGTAATTATGAATTAACCTAATCAAGATAATTAAATTTAGGATTATGATCTTGTGCCCCAATGATGCCCCGGGAGGTGGTTTTTGGATCTTGTATTGGGAAGACCGCTGAAGCGGTGTATCATTTTCTCTTGATTGGCTCCAAGATTGAGGCAAATTCCACATGAGGAAAGTACATGATGAAACTCTACCCCACCTTATGTGTCCATTAACCATAAGCCCTTGTTGATTTTTCCTCTGGACGTTATTTGCTTTGATTTAACCATATGATGCATTTTGATGTTGTATTTTCTTGTTTGAATCTTGTGAATTCATGTTGTATCCTTTGGTTGTTAGGTGTCAACTTAGGTCCTGAGTGTGAGTTGGAAACCTATATCATCTCCTAGTTCAGGGGGTAGTTTCTATTTGGTTCCACATGGTCGAGTGGTTTGATGCCTTCTTCCATTGGGATGTCTTAATTGGATGCTAGCGTGCGTGGATATGGTTTCTTGGATTCTTCTTCAGTTTAATACTCTTGAAGCTGATTTCTCTGTACATGGGAAAGAAGACATTGTATCATGGTGATTTGTATATGTAAAATATATGATGTATCTTGTACAAAGTATCTTTATGCATTTAGAAATGATATTGTAATAGGACTTGATGTAGAGATTAGGGAAAAGTACCTTGATTATTCCTTGATGTAAAGGATATTCGTTATGTAATAAAAATTATGAATCCTATGTGGAAAAGAAATGAAATAGCTTATGTGCACTTGTGTTGCATTTGTATTGATGAAAATATTTGTGCAATTTGAACCTATGGAATTAATGGTAGAAAATAATAGAGTGGTTGTCTTGATTTTATTTGAATAAATAGGTGTTATTTAGAAGGAATAGTATAGTCAACATAAGATGCTTTTTATAGGAAGAAATATGTGAATGAGTTATACATACATCTTAATGTTGATTGGATAATAGAATATGCTCATTTAGATGGATAAGTGTTAGGTGAAGATGATGTCAAGTGGTGACGTTAAGATACCCTAGGGAGTGGTTATGTTTGCAATACTATATTTGGAAAAATATGGTGATGTTTTAAATGCTTTATTTCCTCTTGAGTAATATAGATCTATGGTCATGTGCATATCGTTTTATGTGAATTCTCAATTAGTTGAGTTGCATTGATGTATTGTTAATGATAACTTAGAGTAATGAATGTTTTAAAAGAAATTATCTCCTTTTTGTTAGTAGATTTTAGTTTATTTTTCTAGGGTATTTTGGCGGGCATTACAGTTGCGCCCTTAGACTTGTGTGGTGTGTTAAAGTGCTTTTTTCCTTGTGCTTGTTCTTTGATATTTATGTTTTGAAAAGTTAATTAGGGCCTTTGAGGTTTTATATGTTTATGCTCTCTCTCTCTCTCTCTCTCTCTCTCTCTCTCTCTCTCTCTCTCTCTCTCTCTCTCTCTCTCTCTCTCTCTCTCTCTCTCTCTCTCTCTCTCTCTCTCTCTCTCTCTCTCTCTCTCTCTCTCTCTCTCTCTCTCTCTCTCTCTCTTCCCTTCTAAAATCATAAATTTTGTGCATCATGTGTGTATTCATTTCTAGAGCATACCTTCTTGATGTAACTATTTTTTATATGATGCTATGTGCCCTTGATTTACCTTGTAATTACTAGTGCTTACTCAAATGCTAAAGGTGGATTAGGTGTGTATAATTGATAATGTTATAGAGGAAATTGTGTGTATCTCCCTTAACTGATGCTATGTTCTTGTGACTAGCTGATTTCGTTGGAATAATGCATTGCTTTATTTATGAAAAGTAAGATGAAGTTCTTGTGTTCTTCATATGAATTTGACTTATTATAGATCATGACACATATGTGAATAAATTGCATGGAATGTATCTATATACATCTATTTAATGGTTGAATTATATTTCTCTCCCCTTCTTCTCCCAGCTTGATATGAAATAGAAGGATATTAACTAATGATGTATTTATATCGATTAGAACTATTTAGTGTTTATATATGTGATCATGAATGTAATAAAAAGATTGTTCATATAGATCTAACCTTTCGGTAAGGATTTAAGACTTCTAGTTGCATTTGTAATGTTAAGAGACCTTACGAAAGGTTGGATTTGCATGTTTCAAAGTACATTGTAAGTAACTACATTGTACAATTAAGATGATGTGTTGAGAAAATTTAATCATCCTTGCATGACCTTGCGTGATCTAGTGTGTGTGTGTGTGTGTGTGTGTGTGTGTGTCTATATATATATATATATATATATATATATATATATATATATATATATATATATATATATATATATATATATATATATATATATATATATATATATATATATATATATATATATATATATATATATATATATATATATATATATAAGTACATTGTAAGTAACTACATTGTACAATTAAGATGATGTGTTGAGAAAATTTAATCATCCTTGCATGACCTTGCGTGATCTAGTATATATATATATATATATGCATATAATGATTGATTGGGGACTCTCTCCTTCTTCTCTCTATTTGGATATAAGATTCATAGGGATTTTCTTAGGAGTGTAGATGATATCAAATAGAAGTATTGAATGCTTATTTATGAATTTGATTTGGCATGTATAAAAGGAAATTTTTTGGTTATAATTTATTTTGCATTAAAGGCCTAAATTAATGTATTACATCTATGACCCCATTTAAAAATAAGTTATGTAGAATATCTCTTGAAAATATTAGATTAATAGATGATGTTATAGTATGTGTTGAAAAAAAAAGTTGGTGCAATGCATGTAAAGTGTGCATAAGAAATTTCAAACCATTCCTTTGTGTTCCTATGTGATTTGAAAAGATAAAACTCTTTAGCTTTGTGAAAGATTTGCATGGTTTTGACGAAATGTTGTGTTTGATCAAATGAATGGGTTAAGCAATGGTGTTATCTCCTTACTGTATTTGAATTTCAAAAAGAATGTGCTTGCTCAAAGAATTTTAGTAGAATAGAATAATAATGAGATGAATGATGTTATAACATGTTAATAACTGACAATTTTCCATGAGTTGCAAAAAATATTAAGTTTATGAATGATCATTTTAAAGTGTTGATGGGAGGTGAGTTTGATAAGAATGTGTGTGTGTGTGTGTGCACGCGCGCATGCGTGCATGTGCTTGTATGAAAATGAAATTGTTACAAGTAAGGTCGTGGTAATTACTTCCATGATTAAATAAGCAGACTGATTGGTTAGTGATTTGTTAGGAAAATTATCATAGATGATAGGAGTGATTGTTATTGAAATTTAATATTAAATTTTGTTTAGCATTAAAGTAATGAGATTTGTCTCTTAAAATTAATGAGGTGATGTATGCATGAGTATTTAAATGACTTCATGAATGGTATTATAATTACCTGCATGCTATTCATTGTGCATTGTGAGCAATGGTATATAATCTGATGGTTAATTTTGAATCCAATATCTATTTTTCATTATAGCCATAATCTAGTGAATGTGATGCTCTTGTGTATTTGATATCCCAAATTAGCATTGGTCATGTATTGAGTGTACTCCTCATCTGTGTATGAGACACTATATCTCTGCTTTAAATATTTCTTCTTACATAAAGGATGATTTCATAAATTCTCATGTATAAGGAAAAGGATTGCATTGCATTATTGATGATAAATGGTTGCAAGTAAATAGAAACCATGATTGTTTTTATTGTTGCATAAAATTTTCTTAAGAAATATATATATAAATATGGCCTAATGTGTCTAGTGTACATTCTCTAATGCATTTAGGGCATTGTGTCTATAGGTGTTGTGCAACAATTACTCCATCTAGAGTGGTTGATATTGGTCACCTTGTTATGTAGTTATGGATGTGTTGGTTGTCTTTCCTTGAGTTATTAGTGATTTTTACCTTATGTAGGACTAGCCACCAAACTCTTCTTTCTATCTATTTTGTGGCACTTGTCACACTTTATTTATTGTTGATATTGTTAGCAATTTTTGTGATTTAATGTTGAACTTGATAATTTCCCCATTTTATTTTTTTGTTTTGATGTCTATGGTGGTCATTCTGAATGTTTAGTATTTTGGACCCGGGTTATGTGTTAAGTGTTATTTCTATCATGTTTATTTTTGAACCTCTGATAGTGATTCTAAGGGAGAACATTGCGAAGAAGCGCACTAGGCATGGTGGGCAATCAAATAATAAAAATAATAGTTGAGGAAATGAAGTATGTTTTTAGGGATGAAGTGAATTCATAATTTTTCTAGAGTATATGAAATATTAGAGAGAAGTGTGTTTATATTAAAGAAGTTTGAATAATATGCTATAGTTAAATGTTATTGGAATGCAAGTTTTCTATGAATGGTTATGTATGTTTCATGTATAATTGTTGAATAAGGATTCCTATGAAACATCTATTGGGTGAGGAATGCATTGAGTGTCTGTAACATGTATTGAAATTCTCTCCTCTTTAGATGAGACTATGTTGTGCTTCATTCTTAGCACTTTTGGTGTGGATGTTGAGATGTTTTATACGTCATGAATCTTGTTTTATTTTATGAGCATGGAGTATGGATTTTGGATATTGTATGATATCTTAATTGCAATAAAATTTGAGAAACTTATTCCGAGAAACATTTCACTCACATAGATGTGTGATGTGACTTCTTTGGTAATATAGAGGAGTTTTTACGTGTTAAATGGCATATAAAATGTATATCTATCCTCCTTATTGTGTATATAGATGTTCAAGGAATATTGCCATGCTTGCAAAGTATGATTTGTTGTGTTCTATGTTTTACAATTACCAACCTAGTGATTGGAATTATGATTGAACATTATATCCTACTAGAATGTTGTAGAAACGATGGTCTCTTGAAGGTATTTGAGTAAATTAGTATGCTTATTGTAGTTAGTGAAAAGTGATGTATCTTATTTCATCTATTATGCCATGCACTAAATTTGATCAATTGAATAATGTTAAGGAGAACTCTTATTGTTACTATCTTTCTTTGAGCTAAGAAAATGATTGGACTAAGATGTTTTTACATGTTGATGAATCCTGTAACAAGGAGATTAGTTATGATTCTTGTATTTATCCTAAAGGTATACTTTGGTAACATTCAAATAAAGTTTTAAGACTAACATGTGCATGTTTTCATATTAGCCTTGCAACTTCCAGGAGTAAGTCGAATCTTGGGGGGGAGGATGTAGCGCCCTTCCATGATTCATACTCTACAGTGGTTATGATCGATACTAACAGACTCTTCTCATGTCTTGATACTCCTTTTTTCATGCTTTGTCCTTTCATATTTTGAGATACTTCCTCGTATCAGTGGATACATTGTGATATTTAGGATGATTATATATTTACGGTTACTAGATGATGTTAGAGTTTACTATTTGCTGGACTTGGTGATAATGCATCTCTTAGATGATATGGTTTATGTTTTCTATCTATTATGTTATATCTTGTGCTAACCTTGATTATGATAATTCTATTGGATATGAGAGATGGTTGTTTGATTATAATATATCTATGTTTGCGGTGTTTACTATCTGAAAGTGTGTAAGGGATGATACCACATCACTCATCATGAGAAGGATGTGATGTTATAATTCTCTTTCACCTGACTATGTTGCTGCTAGGATATGTTGTTGTCATTGATGTCAACATGTTCCTGTGATTTTCTCACATGTTTGCAGATTGGGAAGATCTTATGATCGGGTTTTGCAGTGTTGTTTTGTTAATTATTGTTCTGCAGAGTTCAATATTTCCTTTGGTATATTTTGATTGATCATATATTGTGCTAATAATTTGGGATATTGTTTGGGATGGTCTTGTGTATCTTCACTTCATATGGATCATGATTTGGTGCTCTGCAATTTATCTTTCTTCGTGACAGTTGTTGATTGGTTGTGTTCTTGAGTTTCAGACGTTGACAGATGAATATTTGATAAGTGGTGTTGGCGGAATTGTTCCTAGTGATTCTAACATGCTTGTTGGTGTTTCCTAGTCATTTCCTATTTGTTCTGGTGATCTGCGTTGATCGTTGTGCAATATTTTATGGTTTCTATGAACCGATGATGATTTTTGTGTTATGCGATATTTTTGGTGGTGTAGCGTGTTGCGGTTGATCTTGGCATGTTTTTTCGGTGGAGTTGAGTGTTTGGGAATTTGAATTAGGTCCATGTTATGTCATGTAAATCATTATATTGTTCTAGTGGTCAATCTTTGTATCGTGTGATGTAATTTTGTAATTGTTAGTTGAGGGTTTAGCCGACCTTGTTGTCAAGGTTGATGAATTGTATAAATAGGTGATACATTCATGTAATTTAGGTGTCAAGGTAGTGTCTACATTATTAGTGATTTTTTTATGTGCGAACGAGTGATTCATCCTTTGGTGTTGTGATTGAGGAGAGATTGGTGTTGTTGGGAAGACATTTGTGCTTAACTGGAACTATAATCAGACATTTGGAGATGTTATTCTTTCAGTTCATTCCCTATGGATTGTAGTCTGAATCTTGTTGTAAGTCAATGAGACTTCTCTGAGGGTTGTAGCCTTCCAGTCTATTATCTTTTGAGCAGTGAGCTCTAGGCAGTGTGCCTAAATGCAGGTGAATTCCCTATTGTAATATTTTCACATACTACTGCAGAGTATCATCTTACTGTGGATAGGTTCCCACTGTGGTTTTTCCCTTAACCGATTTTTCCACGTCAAAATCTTGGTATTATGTCTAGTAATTTCATTTTGCTTATCTTTGTTGTTATTGAAATGTGATTAATTTTGTGAATCCGATGAAAATTGATTCACCCCCCCCCCTCTCAGTCTTCCTTATTTGTTGTTGCTAACAATTGGTATCAGAACTAGATCCTTTGGAAGAAGCTTAACCACTTGAGGAGATCTGGGATGGCAACTCAAGGTGTTATCTTTAAGAACAACCCAAGATTTTATGGAAGTAATTATTCTATATGGAAGAATTGGATGGAAGTGCACTTGAAATGTCTTCGAGAAGATTACTGGAAGATTACAAAGAATGCCTATATTGTTCCTCTGAATGGACCGACTACTCCTGATGAGATCAAAGAAGTTGAACATAATATTAAAGCTAAGGAAGAATTGCTTACTTCCCTGACTAATTATGAGATGACAAATGTAATGGGACTTCAGACTACACATGAGATCTAGGAGAAGCTTGAGATCCTGTATGAAGGAGACAAACAAGTGAAAGTTGCTAAGTTACAAAGTTTGAAAGGAAAATATGAGATCTTGAATATGGGAGATGATGAGTACACTCTTTCATGGCTAAGGTGAATGATTTGGTCCTAGGTATCAAATGTGTCGGTGGAACCCTTGAATAAGATGAAATTGTTGCTAAGGTGTTGAGTGTTACTACTTATCAAGTTGTCATTAGTTTTATATCCAAAGTCATTCTATATACTCTAGTTCATTACCTCTACCGAAACATTTAGTCGGTATGCACAGAACAGACGGTTATAAAAGAAAGTAGTCACAGAGCCTAGTATACACCGAGCTATCTTCCGAGTAACATTCCATGTCTACCAAGCAGAAATAATGATACACTGAGTTGATATACACCGAGTGAAATGTGTTACCAATTCATTGAATCTAGACACACATGGGAAAACGTGTTACAAGATCGAGGAACATAGAACCGTTATCACATTGGAAAATGCACTTAAAGATTGTGTATGATTTTGAGGTCATCTAACCAATGAAATATTTTATATAGTTATTCATTCGATAAATCATGTTTGTAAGATCAAAGCAATGAATCAGATCACTGACATAAGAGATCTATTTATACAGCATGGATTAAGGATAAAAGTATGACAGAGAGAGAGACATAGAGGTGTATGAAAGAAGACATGTGTGATACATAAGAAAGCACTAAGTGTTATGAGTGTTATAGAGACACAGAGGTCACCGAGAAGGATTTCAAAGAACAGTCAAAGAACAGAGTAAACAGAAGGGTTTACCAAGTTATTCTATGGGTTACTAAGGTATGCTATAAGCAAGGTAATCTCATTTTGAGAACATAGAATCTGCTATAACATTCCAGATGTAAAGTTGTAGATATTTGTAAAGATTTTATTGCAATATTTTGAAGTTGTAAGAGAAACCTTTAACAGGGTAAAAGACTCTAACAAAGAGTATAAATTGTAAAGCCTTTAACCAGTTGCAGCATTTAGTTTAAGTGTTGTAAAATCCTTTAGCAAGGTAGATCTAACGATCTTGATACTCCTAATAGGGTAAGCTATCAGAAATAGTTGAACATGTAGCTCTAACCGAGCAACCTTTATTATTGCAGTAGTGAAGTTGTGGGTACCATCCCCGCCGCAGTTTTTCTCTCTAACCAAGAGTTTCTGCGTAACCAAAATATATGTGTTATGGAGTGAATCATGTATGATTGTTATTTATTTGTTTTAACTTTATGTTATGTTGCAGTAGTTTTTGGTTTATGCATAACAGTAAAGATATTGGTGTTAAAAGGATTTGAAGTACTGATTCACCCCTCCCCTCTCAGTACATTATCTTTCCATATTGGGTCTAACATTGAGATCTTTTCATCCTGCTTATAAACATAAGGTTGGTGCTATTGATGAGATATGGAGTGTGACTATAGTGACAATAGATATGTTGGTTGGAATTATTGTTGCATTTGACCTGAGCGAGTTTGGAGAATCACATGGAAAGTCTGTGACAACATTTAGAGCATCAGCATTTGTATCTGGAAAGGAAAAGTATGATCCAAATGAGTGCAGAATATATAGGTATAAAAGAGAGAGAAGAGAGATGGAAGAGTAAGAAAAGGAGTTGGATGAGCTTGAAGCATTGATTGCCCAAAGATTACCTAAAGGAGTCGGTAAGTATAATGGAAAAGTGCCTTTGAAATGTTTCTCTCGCAATAAGATAGGATACTTTGCTTCTATATGTTTGGAAAGAATGACTAAGTATGAAAAGCATGATAATTTTGATAAGCATGATAGACATGAGAAGCATGAGAAATATGACAAACCTTACAAGTATAACCGAAAGTATAGGAATCAAAAGAACTATTATTATGTTGTTGATGAAGGTGTCACAGATGATGAATCTGGAGGAGATGAAGTTGTATTTCTTTCCATTAAGGAAGATGGACCTGTACCTATTGATTCCACAAGATGCACTATTGATGTCTTGTATGTTGAAGGTTTGAAGCATTATCTGTTGAGTGTTGGACAGATGGTTGATAAAGGCTATGGTCTACAATTCAAGAATGGAAAATGCAAAATCCTAAATGCCTTTGGTATATAGATTGCATCTAGCACTAAGACTGAAGGTAACATTTTTTATTTGAATGTCAGTGAGAAAAATTGTTTGATTGCTCAGATTGATGAAAGTTGGTTGTGGCATAGGAGAATGTGTCATGTAAATTTTGATTCAATAATTAAGATCTACTCTACACAAATCGTTAGAGATCTGCCTAAGATTGTTAAGTCGGCTAATCCTGTATGTAAGGAATGTCAGTTGGGTAAGCAAACAAGAATTTATTTCAAGAGCAAGCAGTATACATCTGATGGATTATTACATCTTGTGTATACTAACCTATGTGGACATACAAATGTTAGAAGTGTGCAGGGTGATAGATATTTTATGCTGCTAATTGATGATTATTCCAGGATGATGTGGGTTGTCTTTTTGAAGGAGAAATCAAAAGCATTGGATAAGTTCAAGATATTCAAAGCAAAGGTGGAAACTGAGTTTGGTTTGAAGGTAAAGTTTCTGAGATCCGGTAGAGGTGGAGAATTATATTCTAGTGAGTTGAATTCATTTTGTGAGAAGCATCGAATTAGAAGACAATTATTTTCTCCTAGAACCCCTCAGCAAAATAGAGTTGTTGAGAGGAAGAACGGAATTGTCTTGTATGTTACAAGGACTATGCTAATTGAAGGGAATGTTCCAAAGATCTACTAGAGAGAGGCTATTAGTATTGTTTCTTACACTTTCAATGGATTTCATATTAAAGGTGATATCATTAAGACTCCTTATGAGTTATGGTTTCGTCATGTTCCTACTATGAGATATTTCAGAGTATTTGGTGGCAAATGTTATATCAAAGGAGATGAGGATATAGGAAAGTTTGATGCTAGAAGTGATTAAGGAATTTTATTGGGATATTCTACAAAGAGAAAATCCTACAGGTGCTACAATAAGAGATTGAGAAAGATAGTAGAAAGTGCAAATGTGAAGGTGGATGAGAACCATGTTAAAGAAATTGGAGCATGTGGTTATGATGATGGTCAGCATGTTGTTTTAACCCTTGTTCATACTGGAGAACCTAAGTAGAATGATCTGGTAGAGACAGTTAACCCGGATGTTGTTGTTGTCAATGAAGGGGTGCAGGAACCTAATAATCCGAACAATCTGAAGACTCTAAGGTATGTAAGATTGAATCATTCTGAAAATCAGATTTTTGGTGATAAGAATAAAGGTGTGATGACTAGAAGAAGGCTAGCTACTGAAGAAGTATGTTTGATTTCTAAAGTTGAACCTAAATATGTTGCTAAAACTTGAAAAGATGAAAATTGGATGAGAGATATGGAAGAAGAATTAGATCAGACTGAAAAGAATAACACATGGGAACTTGTGCCTAGACCCAAGAATAAGAATGTTATTGGTACTAAATGGGTATTCAAGAACAAATTGAATGAAGTTGGTGAAGTTGTCAGAAATAAAGCTAGACTTGTTTGCAAAGGATATTCTCATAAAGAAGGAATTGATTATGAGGAGACTTTTGCTTTGGTGGCCAGACTTGAAGATGTTAGACTGTTGCTTGCATATGTTGCTTATAAAGATTTCAAGGTATATTGGATGGATGTCAAATCTTCCTTTTTGAATGGTGATCTTGAGGAAGAAGTCTACATTGAGCAACCTGATGGATTTTCATTGTCAGATGATGGAGACATGGTATGTAAACTAAAGAAAACTCTTTATGGATTGAAACAAGCCCCTAGAGCCCGGTATGCTAGACTAGATAAGTATTTATTGAAATTGGGATTTAGTAAAGGTGTTGCTGATAGTAATTTGTACTTTAAGATAGAAAATGATAACGTCCTGATTGTTGAAGTCTTTTTTGATGATATTATCTTTCGCGTTGATGATGACTTGAGTATGAAGTTTGCCGGTGATATGTAGAAAGAATTTGAGATGTCTATGATTGGTGAGATAAAAATATTCTTAGGTTTGCAGATTTTACAGACTGGAAAAGGTATATTTATATCTCAAACTAAATATGTGAAGGAATTGCTAAAGAAATTTGGGTTATATGACTCCAAACCGGTTGGAACTCCTATGGTGACTGGTTGTAAATTGTCTAAGAATGATGAATCTCTGAAAGCTAATCAGAGTTTGTACAGATCTATGGTTGGTGGACTGCTATATCCTACTCAGACTAGACCAGAAATTATGCATATTGTGTGCATGGCTGCTAGATATCAAGTTGAGTCGAAAGAGAGTCATGTTACTGTTGTGAAGAGGATATTCAGATACCTGAAGGAGACTGTGGATTATGGTTTGTGGTATCTGTAGACACCTAAAATTGTCCTATCTAATTAAATAAATATCTCTACTTATTTAATTACTTTAGCCTGATTCTTTTATTAATTAAATAAATCTTTATTTATTTAATTAATTCATTTATCCTCTTCTAGCCTTATTTCTCATTTAAATAAATACTTTTATTTATTTAAATTATCCTTTTCCTAAATTAAATAAATATCTTATTTATTTAGTTGATCCCACTTCTTCTATTAATTAAATAAATCTTTATTTATTTAATTAATTCATTAACCTTTTCCACCCATGACACATGTCATTCATCTCTTAATTCCTACACTACCTACCCTCTCATTATTTTATTATTTCTTTTACCTACCCTCTAATCATAGCCGACCATTTATCTTTTACACCTCTCAATCTTATCCCTCCATTTCTTATAGTTTCTTCTATATAAGGATATGCTTTCTTCATTATCAAACCCCTCAACTATGCACCCCGATGATTACTCGACTACACTATGCTTTTGAACTTTCATATGCGATCCTACTTGCAACCACATTTCCATTCTTTGTTGAGCTCTTGTGCACATAAAATCTGAGAGCAAATATATCAAGCAAGATCAATGGAGATAGGAAGAATGGAGATTCAAACCCAATTGGACATGTGATTGTATAATCTTTGTGATTTCATTTGATTTGCATTGTCTTAGGTAATCTTCATATGTTATGGTTAATCTTTGTTGTTGTTAGGCTAGGGTTTTGTGGTTGAATCCATTTAGTCTTTCAATGTTGTTGTTATCCATTTTCACCATAAACATTTTGGCATGCCCGATGGGACATGGATTTTTGTTAGATCTGTGTTTTTTGCAAGTTTTCCTAACCATATATTGTTGTTTTGTAAAACAATTTGGAGAAGAACCTTGTGCAGCTAGGGTTTTGGACACAAAATCAAGATCTTGGAGAGATTCAATCATATCTCACAAATGGCTTGGACATTTTTTTTTGCAGGTTGAAGACAGTATCAAAAGCTCTCAAAGAAAAATTCATATCTATTGGAGCATATTTTAATGTTCTATGATTTTTTTATGAATTTTCATAAAAATTTAATTTTGAGAGCAAATGAGCAAATTTTTTGGATTCTCTTAAATTTTTGGAAATCTCTCATAATTATACATAGGATCTATTCTTTGTGATTTTAATTTTGATGCAAAATATTTCCTTAAAAATTGGATCTTTAAAAATTAGGGTTTTTCATTGTTTTGATCAGATCTCACAAACGGCTTTAAATTTTGGCATCAAATTATTTTTGCAGGACAACAACATTCTTAGAAATCGGCAGTAAAACATTTAGAGTTTTTGGAGAATATTTGAAATTTCTATGATTTTTTTATGTATTTTCATAAAAAATTAATTTTGAGAGTCAATTAGCGAATTTTTTGGATTTTCTTATATTTTTGGAAATCCCTCTGATTTATACATAGACTCTATTTTTTTTTATTTTAAATTTGATGCAAAATCATTCCTCAAAAATTGGATCTTTGAAAATTAGGTTTTTGCATTATTTTGCTCATATCTCACAAACTGTTTAGATTTGTTGCAGGAATTTTTTTATACAGGTTTGGAAGACCCTCGGAACTGTCTAGTAAAAATTTTAGATTTTTTGGATCAATTTTGCATTTTATATGAATTTTTTATGATTTTTCATAAAAAAAATTAATTTTTGGAGCAAATTAGCAATTTTTTTGGATTTTCTTACATTTCTGAAAATTTCTTGAAATTTTACAAGTGGTCTTTTTTAATGACGAATCATATCTTTGAATTGGTCAAAAAAATGCATTGTTGAAGGCCCCTATTTCACAAAGTCTTTTGGATCTAAAATTTACCTAACTTGTGTGCTTACAGGAGGGGTATTATTGCAAAACTACTAACAAATCTTTGTTGCAAAATTTTGGCAAGGGTTTTTGATCTTTATTGCGTGCCTTATTTTCATAGACTAGCAAACACTTCAATTGGTGCACTAAAATTGAACTAGTGTCTTTTGTGTCTTGAGCAATAGGCTCTTTTTGTTTAATCTTTAGAGGGCCTATCTCCCCGTGTGGTCATTAGGACTACTAGTGAGGAGAGAACAACCCAAGTGGTAGTGAGGAAAACCCACCTCTTTTGAACCATTATAAACAATTGTATCCATGGTGAAAACTATGGATAACGTGTGTTGATTGGTTCATACCGACATTATGTCTCCCCATAAACCCGTTTGATCAAATTTATTTGATCAGTTGAAGGGCGTAACCCCTACCAACTGGGAGCCTTCTGTATTTATAGAGTTGAAAGTGTTGCATGTATGACCACACAAGTGGATGCCCTTACTAGCACCTTTTTATTTTAGAAGCCAAAATCCTTCTAGTTGTTGGGGTAGGAGGTCGAACCTCTGGAGTGGCCCACACACATACAGTTCTTAGTAGAGATACAAAGTTCACCACAGGGAGTTTTTGTGGGGACTGATGCTTGGTTTCCCCAAGAAGTGAGTGTTGAGGGTGGAGCCAGTGGGCTCAAGCATCTAAGTATCCACTTTGAATAGCGTAGCCTCATGTGGGAATCAACAACTATTGTCGTGGCCAGCCATAAGAATTGTGCTTGACTTATTTTAAACAATCAAACATTCAAGACCAAACATTAAAACATTGTGTCTTTTGTGTCTTCAAGTGTATGCAAAACAATTTTACATCAAACAACACACTTTCTTTTGAGTCATTTTGAGTCTAAACACTTGCAAACATTGAGTCCTCATCAACATTGGGTCCTCTTGTCATGAAAAACAGTCAAAAATTCAGATTTGGTCACAACAAAACAACTTCACAAATTGGAAAAATTTACAGTCCAACAAACAAGAGCAGTCAGTTTCAGACTTATTGAGCTTCCTAGGTTATCTCTCAGGTTTTCATCTAGCATTCAACCTATCTTTGGGTCTCACAAATTCCATCATTGCTTTACACCTTGCATTACATTCACATTTGTCTAAACATGAGTCAAAAGGTCACTTGCTTGTCCTCATCTTGCTTTGTCAACATACTACATACAACAACATTTTGCTAAGTGGTCCCTCATCAAGGTCTCTCACCTTTGGGTCTCATTTGGTCTTAATTAGAGTCAAGGTCAACTTACCTCATCAAGAGAAACTATCATCTCTTTGGAAGTCACACCTACTCTACTACATAGATACTTGGTCTTACACTTTGGACATTGCAAGTACACCTCAGATTCATTTACATTCCATCCAACTCTTCATCTTCCATACTCTTTCCATTTTCATCTAGTCTCACACATCTTGGTCAAGACCTAGTTCATGGTTGAAACCCGTTCCCAAAAATCTAGGAGAGAAACTAAAGAGGCTCAAGAGTCTGCAAACATGAGTTCCTATGAATATGACAATGATATCTTTTTCAATTCTGATTATACTAAATTACCTGACATGGATGCTTATAGAAACATTCCAAATGTTGAGCACTTGGACACTACAAACAACAATGACACACACAATGACAATATGGACAACTTTTCTGTACATTCAGCAGAAGTGGAAGACACCATTATGGATCCCCGTTTTAATCGATTGGTTGAGGAAATAATGAGGAGAGATAGACAATACTTCTTTAAAGTGATGGCATGAAGTGGAGCCAAGATCCTTCATGATTTTAACATGTCTCAAATAATGGAAAATCAACCTTTGCAAAAAACTCACTCCAACATGGATCAAAGGAGGCCTAATAGTGGAGGCAATAGAGGACCACATATGGTGCTTGAATCACCATCATCTTTGTTTAAAAAACCAGAGGTCCCATACACACATGGTCAAGCATATGATACTCACCTTCGCAGACCATTATGGAAGTCTTATGCAGAAAAATATGCTCAATCACATACCAAAGCTAAGGATCAACCACCAAAGCAATTGGATATTCAAAGGCATGCTCAAAATTTGGACACAAGGAAACCCCGCATCAAATTTGGGGGCAACACACTAGAACAAACTCGTGACATGGCTATAGAGTATGTTATACATGGACAAAGTAGATATTCCATTCCTCACCATGACTCTATACCAAGTGGTCCATATACGCAACATCATTATATACCTCCTCCATATGAACACGTGCATGATCAATACCATCCATATATGCAACATGCTCCTCCACCCGGTGGTTCAGGAATGGGGTATGGTCCAAGAAGAGGTCTCCACCTAAGAACAATTTGGAATAGCAAATCAAGGACTTAAAAAAGAAAATGGAGGACATAAATACACCAAAGCCAACTTACACAATGAGAGACATATGTCCCTATCCATTTGACAAAAGCATTCCAATGCCTCCATTTCCTACACACTTTGTGACACCTAAGTTTGATAAGTACAGAGGAAAAGGGGATCCTAAGGCACACATAAGATAGTTTTTCATAGCTTGCATTGAAGTAGCAGCAGAAGAGACATATTTGATGAGATTATTCCCACAAAGCTTAGGTGATCAAGCTATGGAATGGTTCTCCCAACTTCCACCTAGAATTAAATCATGGGGTGACTTAGCAAAGGCTTTTATCCAACATTTCTCATACAACATAGAGACAGATATATCAGTCACCACTTTGTGTAACACCAAACAAAAGGATGGAGAATCTTTTTCATCATTTTTACAAAGATGGAGAAATCTAGCCAGCAGATGCTCTTGTGAAATTCCACAAAAACAAATGGTAGAGATGTTCACCGAAAATGTTAACAAAGACATTGGTTATGACTTAAGAAAATCTTGTTTGTCCACCTTCAAAGACGTCATTCAAAAAGGCTGAGCAACAGAGAAGGTCCTAATTGAACAAGGAGTCATTAAGATATTCAAGGAAAACAAAGATGACTTTAAAGGAAAAGATAAGCCAAGATTTTGGAATAAAAACAAGAACACAGTCAATGATGGTGTTGTGGATGCCAATACAGTATGACCCAAAATCTTTTTTTCTGGATCAAGCTCTACAAACAATCAAGTGAATCCTCAAACAACTTCAAAGTCATGAAGGAAGTACACTCCATTGGGAGAACCACTAGAATCAGTTTTCAAGAAGCTAGTGGCAAACACAATAATAACCATTCCAGATTTGCCTCCATATGAGCCAAAGGTTAAACCAAATAGGTGGAATGATGATGAATATTGTGAATTTCATAAGAGAAAAGGTCATAAAACAAGTAATTGTCATCGAATGAAGAACATCATACAAGATCTTATTGATAGAGGTGACATTGAGATTAAAGGACACTCATCCAATCAAGAACATGAGATGTTTATGATGCTCTGCAAAAAGGATTAGAAAATCTGTTTGATGGCAACACACACAAGAGCACAAGAAACAAACGTTAGTGTTAGCAACAAAAGATTATCCTAAACAGGCATATCAAGAGAGATATTAAGCATGAAATAGAAAGCATATAAACATAGAATAAAATAGCTAATCAAGATGCTCATAGTTGCTCCTCCCTTGTTCCTCTCCTCTCCAAGTTCCACATGAGTGTAGCTCTCAGCTTTTAGCACTAGCCATGGATGCCATATGGAGATTCAAGATGGTTGAATATGATAAGCAAATGCTATGCAAGTGTAGATAGTGATGCTATGAGAAAGCTCTATGCTAATGCCAGTATAACAACAATACTCTAATGCTTCTTCTTTTTTTTGCTTGAGGAGAAGGGTTCTATTTATAGAAGAAATGGGGAAATGAAGGGTTAAGATTGAATGGTTTAATCAAGGGCCAAGTTTGAAAGTTGGGGATCCATGTGCACAATTGGCACCAATAAAATGGTGACAAGTGTCAACACAGGATTGGGTTTAGAGAAGAGGTTGGAGGCATTAAAGGCCTGAGAAGACCTCATGGTTATCTAGAGGCTAAGGGTCAAGTCCAAATTAAGATTACCCACTGGATTAAGAGTTAATCCAAGGATAAACCTTTGTGCAAATGTTTAAGAGATAATCATGGTCAAAGCATTAATGGCCTGATGAGACCTTTGGGTTGGGTAGAGGTTGAGTCAAAACAAATGTTTTAACCATGTGGGAGGGTTTGAGGTAACCATTAATGGTTATTGGAGACTTTGGGGATTAAGTGGTTGAAGGTTGAAAGCCTTCAATGGTTATCAAAGACTTTGAGGGTTTGAGAAGTGACTTCCCTTTTGCTTAGGAATGTGACAAAGTTTAGAGAAGGGGTTAGGTTATTTAGAAGTGATTAGAAAATTCTAGAAGGGGTTTAGGCATGCAAGTGGATTTTGTAGGAAAATGCAAGTGGGAGAAATTTTGGTATTTTCAATTAAAATAAAACCATTTATTTCAATTAAATGGTGTAATTTGCATTTGGATAAATATTCAAATAAATATTAATTTATTTAAATGAGAAAAATGAAGATAAAGCATTAAAATGCTTGAAGACTTTGAGGGAAACCATTAAAGGCTTGAAGACTTTAAGGAAAACCATTAAAGTCTTAAGAAGACTATAGAAGGAAGCCATCAAGTTTGAAGACTTTAAAGCCATCAAGTTTGAATACTTTAAGGGAAACCATTAAAGGTTTCAAGTGGGTGAGGATAAATAGGATTTTAAATAAATAATTTATTTAAAATAGTTGTGCAACTTGCTTTTGTAGGAAAATACAAGTGGGTGGAGGATAAAGGTGATTTAAATAAATTATTTATTTAAAATAATTGTGCAACTTGCTTTTGTAGGAAAATACAAGTGGGTAGAGGATAAAGGTGATTTAAATAAATGTTAATTTATTTAAATGTGAGAGGTGGGATTTTGGGGGATTTAAATAAATATTAATTTATTTAAATGTGAGAGAAGATTTAATTAAACAAATATGATTTATTTATTTAATTAATGGTTTGAATTTGGTTAAGTGAATTAAATCAAATAAATTGAATAATTTATTTAATTAATAGGAGAAGAGGGTTAAGATGAATTAATTAAATATTAATTTAATTAATTCATTAATTGATGGTTAAATAATCAAATAAATACTAAGTATTCATTTAATTAAGTGGATAGATTTATGTGACTACAGTTTAAAGAACCATTCCCAAAATGTGACAAGGGAAAAGCTAAAGCCACAGATGACCAAACCAACTATACCAGAGCATCTTATAACTATGATTCAACTATTAATCACATTTCAATGGACAATTATGTCTCTACCATTATCATCAAGGACAAAATGCTTGATAATTCTACCCAAAGACCCAAAATCATCCTAAAAGGAATTGGATCTTCTTCCGAACCTACCTCTGAATGTAATGTTACAACTCATCGAGGTAAATTCACTTTGCAAGGTGCTCCAGCTAAAAACACTACTTCCTCATCAACCAAACCTGAGTATGACCTTGTAGAACAGTTAGGGAAGACACATGTGCTCATCTCCATCCTTGAGCTCTTACGCATATCCCCCACACATAAAGCCATTCTTAACAAAATCTTGATAGACACTTCCATCCCTACTGATCTGAACATGGACCAGTTTCAAGCCATGGTGGGATACCTTTCTGTTTCATATTCTCTTACATTCATAGAAGCTAACGATGCCTCCGTGAGCCAACCACATAATTCACCTTTACACATTGAAGCCTTCCTACATAAACATCAAATAAAACGAGTCCTGATAGATAGAGGAGAAGGTCTAAACATTTGTACATTGAACACTATTAAACAATTGGGATATTCAGATAAAGCTGTGAATTCTACAAACAAAATTACCATCAAACCATATGATGATGAAGAGAGTTAATCCAAAGGTACAATTACCTTGCATCTTAGAGTTGGGCCAATTACTAAAGATGTGGTTTGTCAAGTCCTAGACCTCGATCTCACATACAATATATTACTAGGATGTCCATGGATTCATGAGATGAACGCAGTACCATCTACATATCATCGATGTATCAAGTTTCCACACAATGGAGTTGAAGTGACTGTCAAAGCTGACCCAAATCCATTCCTATATTGCAACAATCTGCAACCTAGATCAGAAATAACAATTCCAGCCAATTGAGAGGCTATTCCTTCATCGGCATATGTGGATCTAGAATCCTTGAAAGCTTTTACATCAAAAGAAGCAGAGATCAAAGAAAAGTTCAAATTTAAAGACATGGGATGTGGTGAGTATATATTTCATGTTGATCAACTCCCACTATCTCCTAAGGTATTCAGTCAACAAGAACAACCTAAAAAAAAATTCAATGCCAAGGAATTGGGTATGAACCACCTAGTGTTGTGGCTACTAATTATGAATGCAAATCTCCTCTAGTGGTGCAAGCATCTCTTGATATCAATAGTCCTAAGAGTGGTTCCTGCAAAGAATCTATTGAGTGTATCACTAGCCCTCTTGAGAACTCATATAGCCTTACCATTTCATCCACTCATTCCATTTCCACTCCACTTCCAGACTTGGATCAACAAAAATTACAAAAACCCTTACTCATTGGGGATCAAAAATCAAGCCTTGAAAAGAAAAATATAAAAGTCAAAAATAAAGAAAAGTCCTTGACTACAAATCAAAATCAAAATCTATTGGACTCTGAAAAAATCAAGGTCAAAGATAAAAATCCTATGAAAGAAAAAGAGCAAGAGATGATATCTCCTAATATCAAAATAACTGGGGGAAAAAGTTCTAATATTTTAAGTCAAAAAGCATACTTGTTGATCCTAAGTCTCCATCATGTTATCCTACTTTCACTTCTTTTCACAATCATAAGCCTTCATTCCTCATCCACTTGTTCCACACATCTTTTCCCTTCTGGTGATACATCATGGACCTTTAATGGAGCTTCCTCAAGGGACTTTGTTATCAAGGACGCCCAAATCTCCTCAGGTGACATGCATACGAACCTATGTAGTCCACACACTAGTAATTCTATCGCAGTTCCTTCATCAAGGAAGACATACACTCAAGCTACACATCATTCAGTCAAGGAACAATGCAGTTAAAATCATAAAGTCAAGCCTCGCACATTTGAGGTAGGTAATTTGGTTCTCAGAGAAAATCCTAAAAATCAACAAGATAGAGAGAAGAAGGGCAAGTTTGAACCAAACTGGCTTGGTCCTTACATCATCACAGCAACATATGGATCGGGTGCATATCAGCTCTCAACCATAGAGGGTGAACCTTTGGAGGATCCTATCAACAACATGCAACTTCGCAGGTTTTACACATATCTCTTCAGAGTATCCTAATTCAAAAATACAAAAAAAAATCAAAAAAAATTCAAAAATACAAAAAAATCATAAAACATAAAAAAATCATTACTTGGTGAAAACATGGAAAGTAGGCGCCTTGTGACACAAAAAAAATTGAAAAAAATAGAAAAACATTTTGTCCAACAATGAAAACCACTACGGTGGCACCCTGGGCAAGTACCATGGTGAAAACTGGGTCACCAGTGCCATGCGTAGAGACATTACTCCCCCCTCCTTCAGGATTCCATCTCATCCTTTCACTTTGCACACACTCACAACCTATCCATCCATAATAAACATACCTATTTCCATCATGGCTTATTATTGATCTACCTAAGATTGTTAGCCATCCATAATAATCCTTCCTTTTCACCCCTTTTCATCCATAATAAATCAGCTCCTATCTATGGCTAAGGCAAATCCTACATCTAGTGATGGGTGTGGAACTAAGAGCATCACATGTTTCGAGGATTACAGTTTCTTCCAATTTTCTTCAGTCTATCCGCACACAATCCACAATAAAGCAACATTTGCATCACCAATCCACAATAAAGTTCCATCTTCTCTGCAATAAAGTATCAGTTTCATGGATTCAATCAGTTTCAGATGAGACAGCAGCAACAATGGGCTTCAACAAATCAAATATTTCAGTAGACTCAGACAACATTATGGTTCAGTGTTATCTATCCTTTTTGTGAAAGTAAACATTGTGACCACAATCAAATAGACTTATACAAGTGACAAGAGACACTGAACTTGAGGACTACAGTGGATGTTGGGTGTTGGGTCTTGGTTTTCTTTTGATTTTATCTTTCTGACGACATGTCTTTTAGCTTTTCCAGGATGTCTCTTACTAGAGATTTTATCTCCAAGATGTCTTTGACTAGAAAGGCGAGGATGGGGTATCATCACCTCTTTTTCTTTGTTGTCTGTAGATTGTCTCTTAGTAATGCTATGACTTGTCCAAGGATATGAGGACATTGTGAGTCTAGTATGAACTGGGGCATTCCTTGTTTGCAATTGTCTTATCTCCATGCAAATAGGTACAATGACTTTCTAGGTCAAACATATGCCTCGATTGTCATAACCTATTTTGCCATAATAAATCTCAATGATGATAATGTACAAGAAGCTCTTTCACTTTCATATATTTTATCTTCCATCCCCCTTTCTTGATTGACCTCCATCATCCTTCTTGAGTCCATGTAGCTTGCTATCACATGACTGAGTATAATGACACACCAAAAATATTTGCATTTCATGTAGTTTGCACCTGCATTACCACATATCTCATTTCATACATACATATATATATCACAATTGCATCACATCCTGCACACAACACATGTTAGCACATTTTACATTCTCATCATGTAAATAGTTATTTGTATTATCATATTCATCTGCATTTCATACATTCACATTTGCATTGGCATAACATATAAAAACATAAAAAATCAAAAATATTGCATTTCATTATGTACATATTTACATCCATATCATAACCATCACATAGAAACATACATCATGAAACATACATAACATAGGTACACATGCATATAGCTGCCACAAGGATGAATCATCTCATATATATATCAAAATCATAAGTGTCATGATACAATGATGTCAAAATCATATGACTACAATCACCCGAAGGTGTCTACATCATCATACAAAATGGTACAAAACTAATACATAGGGAGCCCTCTAAGGCTATGATGAACTCCCTCCCTTGGAGTTGTCTGGCCTCGATGGAGTTTGAGCCCTAGAAGGACCTGCCCTAGGATCATCTCTCCTACCCCCTCTATCTAGTGGTGGTAGAGGACCCATGACCCCACCGCTAGATGCCTATCTCCTATCTCTCCCTCCAGTGGTCATCGTAGTCTGCTATGGTCTCTGAAAGATCCTAGCCCATTGATCTATGGCACCACTCCATAGTACAGGTCTCTCCAGTAGGTTATCTCCTCCCCTGCCTACAGAATATAGGCATATCCGGCCCCTGTGTCCTCTATTGCCTACCTCCCTGCCCTCAATGCTATCTCAGCCTTTGTATAGCACTGAATAGTCCTCCCCCATCCCACAGCCAATCCTCGTGTCATCCTATTCGGATAGAAGAACCCACTGATCACTCCTACCAGTACTACTGGTAGTGCTAATCTTGTCTGTGTCATGGTATCCCAAGCCACATGTCTAGCCCTCATCTCCAATCCAGGATCCTGGAACACTCATCTCAATGCATCCTTGTCTCTATCCCGATCGTAAGGAACCAACTCCCCATCGATCGGTATCATCAGAATCCTATATACATCCTCTAAGGTGATTGTCATCTCACCCATCAGCAAATGAAAACTGCAAGTCTCTGAGTGCTATCTCTCAGCTAAAGTAGTCGGCAATCCCATGTTTGCCCAAAACTCAGGCACATACAGAATGAATCGCAAACCCATAACCTCAATGGCAGCTCGATCCTCAAATGTTAGCTCTGGTCATAACCTCTGAGTTGATAGGAATCTCTCCCATGACTCCAGCATAGGTAGGTACTCCTGCAGTCAAGCAAATCAACTGTGTCAGTTAAAGTGGCATTCACTGTTCATCACAAAATGTTTCTTATCATCCTAGTGCTTATATCTATCATATGATACTCTATCCTAATGAAACTCATTGTTCATCACAAAGTGTTGCTTCTATCCTAATGATACTCACTATTCATCACAAAGTGTTGCTTCTATCCTAGTGGTACTCCTTGCTCATCACAAAGTACTACATGTTCTTGCACTCCATGTTCATCACAAATTGTTGCTCATATTTGTACTCCCTATTCATCACAAAGTCCTGCTCTTTTTAGTACTCCCTGTTCATCACAAAGTATTATGTCTTGGTACTCCCTATTCATCACAAAGTGCCTTGATCTATCTTATCCTAGGGCCTCTGCTTGAGTGTATCCTCTTGAGTAGTTTCTTCATTGGCAACGTATGTTCTATCATAGAATTATCAATCCTAGCCCTATCTGCTATTCTGGTCTTCCCTAGAGGATCTTCTTAAGTGTATCCTCTCAGCAGCGTATCCAATCGACGGCGTATGTTCATCATAGAACTGTCGATTCGACCTAGAAGACATAAACGTGCCTTCATGACATAAATGTGCTTACACATTGCATAAACGTGCCTGCTCTGCACAGACATGCCTGAAATACACAGACGTGCCTATGCTCTGCACAGACATGCCCACATAGCACAAACGCTCCTGCCCAACGCAGATGCTCTCACATTTGACATAAATGCATTTTCCTGCACAGACGCGCCTGGCACAAACACAGACGTGCCTGGAACCAGCACAGACGTGCCTCAGCATTTTCTGACATTGTTTGACATACCTAAACACGCATTTATTGAAACAAAATACAAGGAGGTTTTGTGGTACTTACCGGCTCTCCCGCATCTACTGGCCTCTGAAATCGGTGAACGTGATCAAATTTGTGAACCAATGCCATCGCTGCTAACTATTGCTGCTCTATTCTCTCTCTGCACTCTGATCTCTTGGATGTGTGGATGACAATGAGGATGTTTTCCCCTCATGGTCTATCTTATAGACTACCCTATCCCTAGCCCTAGCCCTAGCCCTCATTTCCCAAGTTAGTCTTTGTTATCCTGTGACTTTGTCATTCTATCTAGTCAGTTCATTCTACCCTTTCTTTCTTATCGAAAGATTGTCTGTGATCTTTGTAGACATTTTCATCCAATCTCTCGAGGGGGCATATCATTACCAGCTTGGGGCAACTTTGTATCAGTTCATATTATCTTCTTTGAAACAACGCAACAAGTTGCATTGTCTCAAAGAGGGGCAAAATGTAGACACCTAAAATTGTCCTATCTAATTAAATAAATATCTTTATTTATTTAATTACTTTAGCCTAATTCTTCTATTAATTAAATAAATCTTTATTTATTTAATTAATTCATTTATCCTCTTCTAGCCTTATTTCTCATTTAAATAAATACTTTTATTTATTTAAATTATCCTTTTCCTAAATTAAATAAATATCTTATTTATTTAGTTGATCCCACTTCTTCTATTAATTAAATAAATCTTTATTTACTTAATTAATTCATTAACCTTTTCCACCCATGACACATGGCATTCATCTCTTAATTCCTACACTACCTACCCTCTCATTATTTTATTATTTCTTTTACCTACCCTCTAATCATAGCCGACCATTTATCTTTTACACCTCTCAATCTTATCCCTCCATTTCTTATAGTTTCTTCTATATAAGGAGATGCTTTCTTCATTATCAAACCCCTCAACTATGCACCCCGATAATTACTCGACTACACTATGCTTTTGAACTTTCATATGTGATCCTACTTGCAAACATATTTTCGTTCTTTGTTGATCTCTTGTGCACATAAAATCTGAGAGCAAATATATCAATCAAGATCAATGGAGATAGGAAGAATGGAGATTCAAACCCTATTGGACATGTGATGGTATAATCTTTGTGATTTCATTTGATTTGCATTGTCTTAGGTAATCTTCATATGTTATGGTGGATCTTTGTTGTTATTAGGCTAGGGTTTTGTGGTTGAATCCATTTAGTCTTTCAATGTTGTTGTTATCCATTTTCACCATAAACAGTATCCAAGGAATGATGACTTCATGTTATGTGCCTACACTAATGTCGATTGGGCTAGTGATGTTGATGACTGGAAGAGCACTACGGGTGGAGAATTCTTTTTGGGAAAGAAGTTGGTTTCATGGGCTAATAAGAAACAAGATTCAATGTCGTTATCTACTTCTGAAGCTGAGTACATTGCTACTGTTAGCAATTGCACTCGGGTAGTTTAGATGAAGCAAATGTTGAAAGATATCAAAATTATCTATGATGAGCCTACTGTCATATACATGTGATAATTCCAGTGCTATTAACATGTCAAAGAATCTGGTGTAATATTCAAAGACTAAGCATGTGCCAATCAAATATCATTCTTGAGACAATAAGTCAATGAAGTGAAGGTGAAGCTAGTGTATGTATTTACAAAGGAACAAATAGTTGATATTTTCACTAATCCTTTGTCTACAGATACATTTTCCTATTTGAGAGACAAGTTGGGAATATCTACCCCTCCTGATGAGAACTAGATGCATTGAGTTGCATCAATCTGATGGACTTCAAAGCCTTTATCTTTTTATCTGGATTTGTGAGTTGGTGTTGCTCCTCTGATGGAGTAGTCTTTGTTTTAGGGGGAGAGATTCCTCATATTCATGTTTCTATTTTGGCAGAGAGATTTTGGTTTTTTGTTTTGAGATATTTGGCATTGTTGTCAAAGGGGGAGAGAGATCATGTGAAAAACTGCTTTATCTTAGGGGGAGTTTGTTGGAGATGTCTTCTTTCTTTGCATTGATTGTTTTTCACATTCATATGTTGCCATCATGTCAAAGGGAGAGATTGTTAGATATTGTCAATCATTGTTGCTGCTAGGATATGTTGTTGTCATTGATGTCAACATATTCCTATGATTTGCTCTAGTGTTTGCATATTGGGAAGATCTTATGATCTGGTTTTGCAGTTTTGTTTTGCTAATCATCAATGTTCTTTAGAGTTCAATATTTCCTCTGGTATATTCTGATGTGATCAGATCTCAACACATTGTTTGGGATGGTCTTGTGTGTCTTCACTTTAGATTGATCATGATTTGGTGCTCTGCAAGTTATCTTTCTTCGTGACAGTTGTTGATTGGTTGTGTTATTGAGTTTCAGACATTGACAGATGAAGATTTGATAAGTGGTGTTGGCGCAGTTGTCCCTGATGATTCTAATGTGCTTGTTGGTGTTTCCTAGTCATTTCCTATTTGTTCTGATGATTCTGAATTGATCGTTGTGCGAGCTTTTGATGGTTTCTATGAACCGGTGATGATTTTCGTGTTATGCGGTATTTTTGGTGGTGTAGCATGTTGCAGTTGATCTTGGCATGATTTTCGGTGGAGTTGAGTGTTTGGGAATTTGAATTAGGTCCATGTTATGTCATGTAAATCATTATATTTATTTGGTGGTCGATCTTTGTATCATGTGATGTAATTTTATAATTGTGAGTTGAGGTTTTAACCAACCTTGTTGTCAAGGTTGATGAATTGTATAAATAGGTGATACATTCATGTAATTTAGGTGTCAAGGTAGTGTCTGCATTATTAGTGAGTGGTTTATGTGTGAACAAGTGATTCATCCTTTGGTGTTGTGATTGAGGAGAGATTGGTGTTGTTGAGCAGACATTTGTGCTTAACCGGAACTGTAATCAAGCATTTGGAGATGTTATTCTTTCAGTTCTTTCCTTCCGGATTGTAGTTTGAATCTTGTTGTAAGTCAATGAGACTTCCCTGAGGGTTGCAGCCTTCTGGGCCATTCTCTTTTGAGCAGTGAGCTCTAGGCAGTGTGCCTGAATGCATCTGCATTCCCCATTGTAATATTTTCACATACTACTGCAGAGTATCATCTTACTGTGGGTAGGTTCCCAACGTGGTTTTTCCCTTAACCGTATTTTCCATGTCAAAATCTTGGTGTTATGTGTTGTTCTTTCATTTTGCTTATCTTTGTTGTTACTGTAGTTTATCATTTGTGATTAACTTTGTGAATCTGGTGAAGACTGATTCACCCCCCCCCCCCTCTCAATCTTCACCAGATTCACAAACTTAATCACAAATGATATATACATACATGTTTATTTCTTGATGATGTACAAGATTGCAAGTACTAGACACCAACTCCAGCTGGTCCCATGGGTTTGAGCACATGCCTCCTTTCCCAATGGTAGTAGATCGAAGGTGACACTAAAGCCCTACCACACCTAACCCTAATATGTGTCTTGGATTTGACCATTGCCTTGATTTCTTTGTCTTTGGTTTAATCTTCATTTTGGTTATGTGCTCTTATGGATGGTTATGCGAGTAATTGTGATTTATCTCTTTAATTCTATTTTATTTAATTTGAATTATTAATGATTTATTTTGGTATATGGATAAATATTATTAATATTAATTTATAAATTAGATGTCTATTTTATAAGTTTGGGTGCAATTACTATTATGTCACCCTTTGCATTTAATTTGTGAGTAGTTGTGCTTTATTTTTCTTTTATTCTATTTTAATTTATTTAATTTATTTAAGATTTATTATGTTATTAGGTTAATTATTATTAATATTTATTTATTCAATTAATTAAATATTATTTATATTAGATAAGGTGTAAATTGTGATAATATTATCCTTATATTATTTTTGTGTGTGTTTTAAGTGGGATTAAATAATTAAGGTAATTGTTTTCCCTATTTTTTCCTTCCTACTTTCTAGGAGGAATTATTTGGTTAATAACTAGGCTTTATTGGTGACAAATGAATATTGATATGCATTAAATAATTCTAAATGGGATATTATAATACATGTTCATTATTTAATGAGTTTGGTTTATATAATTAATCTTTAGTTTTTATTGGTTTTTGTTTGGGATTATGGTCGTTTCTCATACAAACAATAACTTAATGGTTTTGTATAGGAAATGAGAGGGTTTCTAAAGCGAAAGGGTTGATTTTTTCATGGTGAATTTCTGGTAGGAGTTTTGGGAATGGAAAGGGTTTGAGAGTGCTTGGGAGAAGGATTTTTGCATTGCATTTGGGAGTTATTTTTTAGAGAGAGGTTGTGAAGCTTTTGTGAGAGTTTATATGTGATTTTTTGGAGTTTATTTTTGTTGTGGATTGGTGTTCGATTGTTGTTATTTCTTGGATTGGAAGTGCAGATCCTGAGGAGTTAATTTTGCAAGATTTTCTTCTACCTTTCTTCTACACTTTCCAGGTTGTATTTGAATGCCACTTGCTATTCTATAGTTTTAAATGTTCTTTTAATTTGAAAAGATTGTATTCTTTGGTATTGTTTTTATTTTTTTCCATACTGAAAGTTATTTACATTCATTGTTTGTTGTGTGTTCAAACAATGCAAATAGGTGTATTCTTCATTTTTTTTTTTTGAACAATTTTTATGGTTTCCTCTCATGTGAATTTAATTTTGATCATGGGGATGTGATATAGTAGGTAGGGCTCAACTCAACACAAATTATGCATATTTCACAACAATGGGCTCATGTCTTCTATACAACCCAAACAAACAATCATATTAGGTACTTTTCCCTCTCAAGGATAGACTCTTGGAAATTCAAGACTTAAAAATAAATACATAAACTCATCATAGAATGGTTCCCAACTAAATATCCATTATCACTCAGCGCAAACCCAAGTTACCTCAAGCAAACTAATGCCCTTACAAGGCTACAAGACCATAATAAGGCTTCTTGACTTCAAAGGTTTAATATAACTGTGGGAACATCTTAAATAAAATAAATACAACATGTATAAACCACTGGAAACCCCCAATAACACTAGTTACTCCAACTTCTATAGTCTACACAACCAAGGCCTAGACCCTAATAGTCCTCCAAAATGACTATTTTGGTCATAACTTTTGGCCTAGACTTGATATCAAAATGGTAAGAATATTTTTGGATACCATTTTGGAAGATACAAAACATTTTTTACTTGATCATAGGTTTTATTTGAAACATGTAAACAAACACTTGACTGGTAATCTGATCATGAGGGCTAATTACAACAGCAAATTGGGTTTGTTTAGTTTAGCGTTCACTATAGGATTCATATCAGAAATATAAAACCACTTTTAGATACCCATTTTCAATTTATACAATAATATCTCAAAATATTGTAAGGTTTATTTGGAACATAACCCTCAAAAATGGACTGCTATGCTGAAAAAACCTAGTTTTTAAATTGGGTAACTGGATATATTCGACCATTAGACAACTAAAACAAAAATTTTCTTTTGACCTAGTAAGAATGAAAAATTTCCATAATCCAATTATGTTTCCAATCATATAATTTTCATACCGTAATCACTTCCGGACAGGTCGTACTGAACAAAAGAGAAGTTGCAGGAAAAAAAAGAGAAAAAAGAGGTTTCTTATTCATTTCATTTTCCAACCATCCTCGCCACCTTCCTCCACACTTAACCACATACAAATGATTCACAAGGTGACTATTTATAACTTTCTACACCCTTTCTAACTTCTCAAACTACCCCTTTATGACTTTGTCTTTTCAACTTCCCATTTTGCACTTTTACAATGACAATTTTGTTTTGTCAATCATGACAACTTTTACAAAACTTGCTAAAAGGACCTTAACCAATAATAATGGCTTAAAACCATTAAAAATATGTTTTAAGAGACCTAATAGACCCTAATACAATGATAGAATTCTATTGGACACATATTGACAACATTTTGCCTCCTCGTGACAATATTGACAATTTTCCAACAACTTTGCGTCATGGACTCAAAAGGGTTTCCAATTACATTGATTGACTACAAATCATTACAAAATGGTTCATAGAACATTATTTGACACAACAAAAAAAACATAATTTGAAAATTTTCCTCATGGAAGCATGAAGGACATTGGGTGCCCCTTGATTAGGATGAAAAGATTGCATTTATGGAAAGGGGATTCACACCTCTCAAATGGTTATTTGATACATTTTTCCTTAAATGATGTGGTTTCATGGTTGTTTTCTAAGCCCAAAGTCAGCCCTATTTTTCAATCCTGATTTTGGGGATTTTGATCTAGAAACCCCATTTGCCTTCCCGAATTGGTTTTTTGGACTCGTACCAATCCATGTCAGTCTTACGGCCAATTTTTTCAGTTTGAAAATTTAGTCATGTATTTACCATAGGCTGATTGATCTTTTTGGGATGGACCCATGTGTTTCCTTTCATTCCATGTATTTTGAAATGAGGGTTTGCTTATTTTGCATTCATATTGATGCCTTGAGTGCATATGATCAAGAGATGGATATGTGGATTAGATTATCAGACATGGATCAGATTTTTTTATGATTTTCAATATGATATGAGTTATGTGTTTTAATATATGATCCCATATGCTTTCATTTCATGTTATGTTAATTTGAAAATAAGTTATGGCTCATACTTTGATGCCATGTAATGTGAGATATATGGTGCTTATGAGATAGTATTTGTAAGGTTTAATTTATGTATGGATACATGTATTTGGATTGGTGATCATAGACCCAATCTCATTCTTGATGATTATGAATTAGTAGATTCAGGATTTGACCCTTTTGTTGATTGGGGTATTACGGAATTCGTGTTTTAATATATGAGATCTTTATCTATGAGATAGAATGTGATGAATCATTGTATATAACTTGGATATGGATGAGGTTGTTGTGATTCTTTTTTGTACTCATAGGTTAGTGGTGTCTAGGTGCAAGCTAGGGGGAGTGGCTCTCAAGTGGGTGTCAGGGCCCAAAAGTAGTTGCTAGGGAATCTCATTGAGAGTTGGTTAATCAAGTGATAATATTAAATTAAATGAACTGGGTTGGGTCAAATAAACATTAATAAGATAATTGTTGGTGCCTCGGTCATGCCTTGTGTTCTTGTATAGATAGAGGATGAGATCTCATAACTTGGAGTGTTTGTTTAGACTCGGGATGAGATTGGGAAGGCCTATATGGCATATCGAACTTCCTTGCCTCTATGGAAGGATTGTTTGGCTCCACATCTGTAGTCAAATGGGCACCGACATCTAGAGTTTGGAGAGGGTCAGAATGCCAAGGAAACCCATGTTGATGTCATGTGATGATACTCTTCCCTAGTTGTAGCCTGGTACCCTATCCTATACGGTGTTGTGTAGAAGCCTCTAGTAGTTTATGTTATGTTTTTTTCTAGTCCTTATGATTTTTGCATTCCTGTATTCATTGCATTTCCATGGTTATGTTAGTATCAGCCTTAGTCGTTGTTTGGTGTGTGGGGATTTATGTCATTCTCTTAAGCATGGGAGGTGGCCCTTAGGGTTCCACATGGTCAAGTGGTTGATGCTTTCTTCCATTGGGATTTTTGGTGTTATGTTCGTGAAATTCTTGGATGTACTATGTCTTCTTCATTGTAAAAAAATTTGGATTCAAGATGTAGTTGTATTCTCTTATGTAATGTTTCATTTATGTATCTAGAATAGATTTTCATTTATATTCATCATGTTATATGAACACTCTCCTTGAGAGGAAGATATAATGTAAATTTAATGTAATAATGTTAACTATGTGGTTGTTTTGTGAGTTTAGATAGTACGATGTTGGTACCATCTATCCCTTATGAATGATTGGGTTCTTAGTGAGCAGATGTTAGTTGTAATACATAAAATGATACTTCATGAGCATAGTTTCATTTATCTAATTTTAGTTGCTATGTTTATATGATAATGTGGAAAGTAATCTTAGGAACATTTGCTTTTGGGATTTAAAATGAACCTAGTTTCTAGGGTAATCATATTGTTTCTATGTGAAGATTCATCTATTTATGTTAACACATTTTGTTATGCAATGGTTAGTTTATATTTGCTTCTTATACCTTAGTAAGAATTAATGTTGCCTTGTAGCGACATTAGGGGACCTTAGAGGATGTAGGTGTTATTGTTTTAATTTGTTTCCACTTGTAGTTAGATAAGTTGTTCTAATGTTAACTATTATGTTAATTAATTATTATAGTTTAATGAGTTAATGTATCTCTTTAGAAAAAAATGTGTTGTCTCCTTGAGGTTGGTTAGTTAGTTTTGTTGTCCTCTGGGGTTCTCTAGTGGGGCGTTACAAATTCTATGGCTTTTGGAGAGTACTCTTCCTCCATAATAGATTGGAATCAATACATAGAAAACACTAGAGCAAAATGACAAAAAAAAATGTAGACTAGTTAGGCCTCAACACATCAGACCATGGAAATTTATAGTGACCAGTAAAATGCATACTAAAACATATTTGATAACACAAGAAAGTTCATATTGGTCAAAGGAAAGACTGGATAGCGCAAAACCCTAAATAGATTTGGCAGGGTATCGGGGGATAACATAATAAAATATACCATCAAAACTATCATCTTTGTAACATATTACGACATTGTACAAATATTATATATTAAATGCTAGCAAAAATTAGGTGCTAATGGCTAAAAAAAGCTAGCCATAGTGACTAATTATAAAAATACAACGATAAAATGGAGGTAGTGGCTACAAGACTTAAGACTATTACCAAGAAGAAATTATAAAGGGATTATTCCCCTACTTTAAACACCTTACATGCTCTCTCCTAGCTCATACTAATCTTAAAATATCAATATTCTCATGCTCTCAAGCTCTACAACACTCGTACGCAAAACCCTAGCTCCAAATTACATTATTCTAGCTACATAGACTTCTCATGGCCTCTTCTACTACTCCTACCTTGATTGTTGCCTCTGCTATACCCTACTCCATTGATTCAAAATTCGCATGCAAAGCCCTACAGACCAACCTAGCTAGAGCTTTCTTGAAGTACCAACTGACGTAAATTGCATTGAGGACATCTAGAGATATGTTCATGTACCATTGGAAGAGATCAACCATACTACCTTTGAAACAATATGGGCACGACTACTGAAAAGGAGCAATGAGTATAAGACAGAGTATGCATAGATAGCATAAAAGAAACTAGATGTGTTCAAATATTTCTTGGATTTCACACATAAGTACGAATGGGTTTGACTTGCCTTAAGTCAGTTGCATGATATTTTTTTTAACTTGAAAAAGCCTCATTGGATCAACAAACAGACAATTCAAGAAATTATCAAGTTGGTGGGAGAAGGAGCTCTACCCCCCAAGAAAGGTATAAAAACACAAAGGTGGAAAATCTTACAAAAGAAACTTTTGATGGTCAAAGCCTAACAATTAATAGCATCACAAACAAGGGAGTTTTATATGTCATAAGGTCATTGCATACAAAGTCTATTTCAATAACCAAGAAATATTTGCAATAGTTGTAGCAGTTCACATGGCATATATAGTGGCAATGGGAGGTAAAGTCTTCAATTTATGTGAATTCCTTAGGCAAGAACTCTTAGAGAATGCAGCACAAATGAAGTAGACCAATTACCCATTCTGGTATAGTACCATATTGATCTACCTTACAATTTACTTCCTTGAACAACTACCCCTATATAGAGATATTAAATGGACCCATGATAAACCGATATATGCATAGATCCTACACTATGTCAAGGCATTCCTAGACCCCCACACCTATATCAAAGTGTTTGACAACTATTTTAAAAGTTTCCAAAAGAATATGCAAGATAGACATTGGATCTCCCACCAGATTGTCCAAAAATATATTGATAGCATAAAATACATGTTGATAAATATTTAATTCTCATAAATACTTTAGAGCCTCGCACATCATGGGTCCCACCTCTTTTGTATGAACTATTTGATACAAAAGTAGAGGCTTATGCACAAATCGTTCTAAAGCTACCAACAGATCTGGTAGAACCCCACAATCAAATATCGAAAGAATTATTTGAGTCCTTAGCTTAGGAGAAAGTAGTGGCCAAAGAGAAAATGAAAAAGGAGGAACTAGAAGAAGAGAAACCAATTAAACTAATTGACTAGAAAAGGTCAAGAAGACTATAGACTTCAGATGCACAACCTACAACCACAAAAGAAAAAGGAACTCGATTCATTAGGAGAAAGATGGAAACTACTCCAACAAAAGAAGAACAACTAGAGAAACAACCATAGAGGTTTTTGTAAGAATTGTCTCAAAAAGGAGAAGTTGGAGGAAGCATCAGGAACATAAACCACCATTGTCCTAGGTCACAACAAGTGAAGAAGAAGAAGCACTAGTTGAGGAAGGGTCCGTCCTCAAATCCATTTTTCTCACCCCTCAAGCTCTACTCCTCATTGAAGATCAACTCTATTGAAACCTATTCATTCCACAAACCTTCACCAAAACCCTAGCCAAACATCCCCACATGCCCTTCCTTAATAAGCAAACCACCAAGTGAGCCCTTATCCACTACATGATAGCCCAAGACTATATTGTAGAAAAATTTATCTATAACTTTCTTTTTCCCCTATTTGTAGCAATCAGAGACTAGAGGTCAAGGGCACAATAAGAAGAGGAGAACCTGAAGAAAATAGCTATTGACACATTAGCCCAACTCTCACTGCAAAAGGTATGACAGAATTTAAGCACAAAACTATGAAACAAACAAAGGTTGGATATAATTATGCTAGATAAATTAGAGGAGGTTCAAAATCCACAAATGGATATTCACTAAGGTAGCCACCCAGGCATACAAATCATTGTGTGAGGAGGAGAATGTTGGGATCCAAGAACACTGCGAGGGGGGGTTGAATCAGTGTTCTACCGAAATGAAAAGTTTTTTAACTTTCTAGACCATGCATATATATACCAATAAACAAATAAACATATAACAAGAAGCAAATGAACCATCCACATAAATGAACACCATAACACAGTGAATTTATATATGGAAAACCTCAATGAGGAAAAACCATGGTGGGATTTGTGACCCACAATATCAGTTCACTGGCCATATGAAAAGATATTACATATAATAGGGGCTTGCACTTGCAAGAAGGCACACTACCTAGAGCATACTGCTCATCACTAAACAGCCTCACTGACTACAAGCTTTCTGCCAAAGTAAATTACTGAAAATGAACTCAACAATGCATCTACTATGCCAAATAGAGTTATGGTTCTGGTTATGCTCTGTACCAGTTCATAAACTTTGAACTGCTACCGATATCTCTTCTCCTCCGGGAATGTTTTCCAAGCTATCTACAGATCATTGCATGATATAGCATTCACATACAAAATGATCTCCATACATATATTTTGCATCATACAGGTTTGCTATATTCTCCTATATCCACACATTTTATATCTTTCATCACTTACAAAAAAAACCTAGTAGATTGACCTGTGTACCTATTACAAATGATATGCCTTATGTCGGCTTACAATACATTTACAAAAGATATCAATGTCGACCTTGACAATAATAATTACAAAATGATTTAAGTAAATCCTCCTTGATGTCAGCTTCAAAAGAAGTATTGATGTCGGTGTCGGTGTAGCCTTGAATGCTCCAAAGCCGGTATCTATCGGTATATGCTTCCTAGTGTCGGTTTATGACTTCCATCATATCTTGTTGCCATCAATGACAACAAAATGAATCCAATGAGTGTCAGTTGCCAACAATCTCCCCCTTCGGCATTGATGGCAACACTCATGTGAAAAATGGATTCCCTGTCGATATGCTCCCCCTGAGCAATACACTCCATTTGAAATGTGTTTCCCTGATATTTTTCACATATGAACATACTCCCCCTTTTAATGCCAAAGACCAGTGAAATAATTGAAAGAATAAAAAAATATTGTTAGTTTCACTGGAGCTTAGTCATCTTCAGGATTTTCGGGTATGCCTTCTGCAATAACTGAAGATATGTATCCCAATTGGATTTGAAAGAATCAGAAATAGATGCAAGTCCACTTAGTAAGTGGGCAAGTGTTTCTTTCTCTTGGATATCTGTTGGTGTGGGTTTAGCTATCATATCCATGTGCTCTTGCTTGTGAACACCCAATGAATCTAGTCTAGGACTTACCAATCCTCTTAGATTTCTTGCTCTTCTCATGATTTATCTCTCTCCTCAAAAACAAAAATTTGGTTCTCCAATGACAAAATTTGTCCATCAACAGATGTGGTTAGTGTAGTCAATCCATCAAAAGAGTTAGCAATTTTAGTCATCTTATCATATAACTCCTTCAATCTGCTATCTACATTAGTTGTAAGACATTCTATGTTACAACACACTCTGTAGATATTTGTACATTGTTTTAAACAAACCTCAATAGGGATAAGTTTGTCCTCAATTTTCTTCTTCCCTATTCCTATAAGCTTATCAAAAGTTGTTATTTTTGCTGTTGTGAAATTGTCCAAAGCCTGTCGGTCTGCTATCTGCCTCAGAGATTGAAAATTGTTGGATATGTACTTTGTTAGAGTCTTGAGCTTATCGGAAGGGCTTGCTCCATCTTCAATCTGACAGTCAGGTAATAATTTGTGCAACACAGAGACTGATTGATCAATTGATCCTTTATCTACAGTACCTTCCTTCAGTAACTTTTGAGTAGCCATCATTATTAATTCAGTTGGACTCAACTCAAAGACTGATTTCTTCTCAACCTGAGAAGTGTCAATTTCCAAAACCTTTTCCTGGGAATCAGTTTTACCTGCCGATATGGACTCAGTGGCTTTTACCTTGTCCATCTCAACCTCTATTGCACCGGTGGCTTCACCACTTGGTGCAATGTCAGTTACTGTCGGTGGAGTATTGTCCACAGAATGTTCAGTGTCTTGTATACTGTCTTGCTCAAAAATGGTATGTGTCGGTACAGACTGTACACTCTCCTTAGTTGCCGGTTGTGTTTGAGTATCTATAGTTACTGTCGATTGTGTCAAAACTAGAGTTGAACTACCCAAAATACCTTTCCCTTTTGATTTGTCAGGAACGGTGGAAGTTGTTGCCTTTGCAAATTATTCTTGATATGTGAGAAAGTCTGGGTTTTTCTAAAAGAATTTGGTCCATCCCTTACTTGTCTCATTTACCACCTCATTTATTCTTCCAATCATAAGGCTTATCTGTTGGGATTTACTACTAAAGATTGTCCTATTTGCAGTGTCTATACATCTTTTCATTTCCTCATTATTTATAGTACCACATAATTCCAAAAGTGCTCCTTCTTTGATCTCCCTATCTCTCTTGACAGCGTCAAGCCTCCTAGCCTCAAGTTTATTATACAAGGATAAAGGTATCTCCTTCAAATTTCCAATTAAAGCTTTCTTATAAATGTCTATATACAACATAATAGCCTCTTCTAATTCACTTTGCTCATTCTCTTCTAAATATTCATAATACTTTGACATATTTTCAAAATTCCATCTTTTGTAATTTCATCAATAAGCTTAGCAGAGGTCATTGTGGTCTTACCAGTTCTAGTATCATCACCCTTCTGCTTTTTGCTTGTGGTTGTCAGTGTGATTGGTTTCCTCTTCTGCATAGGCTTCCTTGCCGATGGTGGAGGTGTAGTAGGTTTAGTTTCATTTCTCCTAGGCTCTGCCTTCTTCTACTCTACCGGTGGTTTTACCACATTCTTCCTTTGTACCCTTCTGAAAGCCAGAGGTTCATTATCCTCAGGATCAGAGTCTGAAGTGATAGGGGAAATGTGAACTTGTGGCTTCTTCACTTCTGCAGTACCAACCTCTATTGGTTTAGCAGCCAGTTTTGATTTAGAACCCAGTTGAGTGTCTATCTTATACATCACATCTTGTACATATGTAGACATCTTTTCTATTTTCTTCTCTCTTCTCTTCTTGTTAAAACTGATTTTCAATTCAAGAGCCTTCTCTCCTGTTGTACCAAAATGTTTTGTCTTATCATCTAATGGCCATCTAATAGCATCTTTGCATAGAGTTCAAAAATTCTATCATCCACCTCATATCCAAGCTCAGTAATCCAGATTTGCCTAGGTTCAACTACTTCCATAAGAGTTTCATTAGTTCTTACCATGAAACAGATATCAATGGAATACTTCTCCACAATGTTCTTTGAAATTCTCTCCCTTTGCCTCATGTTTTATTGAAAAGATTTAAAATACCCCCAAAGTTTCTCATCTTTGTCAGTACCAAGACTGATGATAGCTTCCTTGATCTGCATACCTATCGGTATATCATGAGCCCAATGCTTCTTCCCTAGACTGAGTAGCTCATTTAGGAAGTAAAGCATTAAACAAACAATCAAGTTTCCATATCTAAAGTTGTCTTTCTTGATTCCTTTGATCTTTCCAAGGTTTAACATCAACTCACTCCTCATCCACTCACATAAATCATACTTCACATTATTCCTCAACATCTGATATGTAGCATGAATGCATGAACTAGCAACATAATTCAATCGGTTGGATTGAGTTACCTTGTAACCTATGATCTTGCTTGCAAACTTTATATCAGTGTCGGTGATTGTGCTTATCCTCATTGATCTGCTATCAGGTGTAGCACCGGTGAATTTTTCGACCTCTGTGTTGGAAATTTTCTTGCCAAGTTCTTGTCCGACCTTGGGCAAGCTGGTGACAGCTTGAATTGCCTCCTTCGTGATCATGTAAGGCCTATCTAGCCAAATAAATTCATTGCAAACCCTGATCAGAACATATCTGATCACTTCATCTTTGAATTCTAGTATGTACAGAATACTTGTTAACCCTAGATCCTCAATTGCTTTGAATTCTAGTTTGATGGTTCCGGAGTCTCCCAATATCATGGATTGATACATGCTTTTGATGTCTTCAGTGCCCAAATCCTCAAGGGTGCAGTGAATGTATGCCCTCACATCTTCAACATACATTATGTTGTCAGGAACCCTAGAAAATGCTCCCATAGAGTCTTCCTTTTTAGCAATTTTGGGAACTTCCTTAAATACTAGCCTTAACATATCCTTGATTTCAACAATGGTGGGATTTGTAATAAAAGTAGGAGCTGAAGATCCAGATTCCATGTCGAAAAATACCTGAAATTAAATGTGGGTGGAAGATTGATAACTGCTCGAAAGATTTCACAATGCTTCTTCTTGCTCTTGAGTCACCTTTACTTCGCTCTGAATGCTTGAATGCTCGGTGAGTGAAAATGAATTCACTTTCCCTCTTTTATCAGTGAATAAAACCCTAATTTTCTGTAATAAATGCTTCACCAACAACCCTACGGATGTCGGTTTCATAGTTGTGTGTCGGGTGAACCTTCATCGAAGATGAACACAATTCTCTCTTCCAGGGTAATATGCAAAATTTAGCAATGACTTTTTTAACCCCTAAGGCTTATGCCTCAGTTACCAGTGGAATTTCCTGTTGGTGCAGGAATACTCTGTTCTAATCTCGACTTGGTTCTTCAGATTTTCTAACCCATTTCTTGGTGTGATCTTGTTGTATTTCATCTACCTTTTGCTTTCCTTTCTCATTATCTTTATCATTATTAACTGGTTGAGTCTTGCTTCTGCAATACTTAGCAATATGACCTATTTTGTTGCATGCATAACATGTAACATTGTTCTTTTGAATTGCTTTGACATGTCCAGTATCATTTCTTGACCTAAAATGATTAGCAAAATGTCCAAACTTTCCACATGCATGACATTTAACATTCAATCTGCAATCTTCTAATCTATGACCATATTTCTTGCAGTTTGTGCATTGACCGGGAACAGAATTGTAGTTTTGATTTGCCTTATTTCTACATTGCTTAGCCATATGCCCAAATTTATTGCAAACAAAAAATCTACCATTGAATTTATAAGCATTAGATTGCCTTACCAGTTTCCTCTGCTCTGATGAGTTCTGCATTCCAATTGTCTGGTCTTCATTTGCAGTATCGGAGCTTTCACCTTGTTCAAATCCAAGTCCTCTAGAATCATCAATTTGTCTTTGTATTTTCAATAAGTCATCCAATTGTACAGCATTGGTCCTAAACTTTTCTTTAGACTCACTTGCAGTAGTCAAATCATCTCTCAAAGTGGTTACTTGTCTTTCAAGTTCTTGTTCATTGTTCCGAGAGTGTGCCAAATCAGTTCTCAACAGATTATTCTCATGAGTCAATCTGCCACATTCATCAAATTTGTTCTTCAGAGATATAATAAGATTATCTTCCTTCTTCTTTCTACCCTCAATATCTTTTAAACACCTCATAGTTAGATCTTGCATTTCATTCTTCATGAGCATGTTTGCTTGACTTAGTTTCTGACATTGTTCCTTAAGAGCATTCTTCTCCTCATCATCCAGTTTCTGCAAAATTTCTTTTTTCTTGGCTTGAGCAGATGATAACCTTTCTTGCGAGATAAGAATGAATTCATTTGTTGAATCCAATTCTTCTTGCAATTTCAAGTTCTTCATCCTTTCAACATCATAATCCTCAAGAGCCATCTCAAGTTGCTTCTCCATAGCCATGTTCAAAGATTCTGGTTTCAGGATCTTCCTCAAGTTGTTAAACTTATTCTGAGGTACCAAGCTCTGATACCAATTGTTGGGATCCAAGAACACTGAGAGGGGAGGTGATTCTGTGTTTAGATAGAATGAACAGTTTTTAACTTTCTAGACCATGCATATATATACCGGTAAAAAAATAAACATATAACAAGAAGCAAATGAACCATCCACATAAATGAACACCATAACACACAGAATTTATACGTGGAAAACCTCAATGAGGAAAAACCACAGTGGGATTTGTGACCCACAATATCAGTTCACTGGCCATATGAAAAGATATTACATATAATAGGGGCATGCACTTGCAGGAAGGCACACTTCCTAGAGCATATTGCTCATCACTAAAGAGCCTCAATGACTACAAGCTTTCTGCCAAAGTAAATTACTGAAAATGAACTCAGGAATGCATCTACTATGCCAAATAGAGTTTTGATTCTGGTTCTGCTCTGTACCAGTTCATAAACTTTGAACTGCTACCAATATCTCTTCTCCTTCAAGAATGCTTTCCAAGCTATCTATAGATCATTTCATGATATAGCATTCGCATACAAAATGATCTCCATACATGTATTTTGCATCATACAGTTCTGCTATATTCTCCTATATCCACACATTTTATATCTTTCATCACTTACAAAAATAACCTAGTAGACTAACCTATATACCTATTACAAATGATATGCCTTATGTCATCTTACAATACATTTACAAAAGATATTCAATGTCGGCCTTGACAATAATAATTACAAAATGATTTAAGTAAATCCTCCTTGATGTCGGCTTCCAAAGAAGTATTTATGTTGGTGTCGGTGTAGCCCTAAATGCTCCAAAGCCGATATCTGCTGGTATATGCTTCCTAGTGTCGGTTTATGACTTCCATCATATCTTGTTGCCATCAATGACAACAAAATGAATCCAATGAGTGTCAATTGCCAACAGAGAAGACACAAAATTTGAAGGAGCCCCTCATGATCCCTCCTCCACCACTGTATAACGGAGCTTCTAGAATACATGGCATCATCTGGTGACACCTCTACAAAGGCACACATCTGATAGTACTTGACACATACACAACAAGAACTGGAGACAGTAGCACAACTTTTTAAGAATCTAGTGTTTGGGGATTGAATGGATGTCGGAGGAATTATACCACTCCAAAAAAATTAATTGGGAGACATGATACAACAAATAACAACAAAATTTCTCAAAGAAAATCTATAGATGATCAACAAGATGGATGAAATCGTAGAGGATATATAGAGCAAGTATCCACATATCAAGGGGGGGCTCTTAGAAAACTTCGAAGCACCTCTGGCTTTTGATTGATGAGCTTCTTTAGGATCTGGGAGTGCAAAAAGATAGCCTAAGGCAAGAACTCAAAAAATAATTTGAGAAGACAAAAGAAGATGAGGCTAGACATTGGTGTGTCAAAACTCAAAACCACCTTGGAGACACAATTGGCCACCACTAAGAAGATTTTAATAGAAGTTAATGAGATCTACCAGTACTTCCTACAATGGCTTGACCTGCTCAAGCTTATTAAGGATAAAGTAGAACAATTTGAGATACTAATATCTTAGAATTTTAAATAGTATGATATCATGCAAGACTTGGATGAGATGACAAGAGTAAATATAAAAATTCTATATGACTAGCATCAGCAGTAGTAGGAGTAGACTGATAAGGAAAGAAGTAAAGTTCACCAACTTGGGGAGTTGTTAGTCTAAGATTGGCACATATTACCAGGCTAATTTATGAAGCACATCTCTTTTTCCTTCACATAAAAAATCGCAGCATCACTCCCGAAAGAAGAATCACAATTGCTACACCTACATATTCACATTAATCAACTATAGATAGTCAAGAAACAATGGGATGATTCGTTCTAAAAACTACAACTCATCTAAAAATATATTCTACCATAGAAGAGTTGACTTGAGGACAAGTCAAAGTTTTTCGTGGGGATGATGTTGACCGAAAAATGGGTTATAGACACCAGTCTAGAGAGATAAGGATGTAATCAGGTAACAAAATTTCGGAATATGTAACTTAGGAAATAGATTGGTCTTTAGGGATATTATCTAAGGGTTACATCCCTAATAGGAGATATAAGTAGAGATAAGATATCTAGTTACCAAGTGATAGGATAGATGAGTGAGAAGAGAAAGTGAATAGAAGAAACGTGATTGAAGATAGAAATTATAAAGGAGATATAAGGATTGTAAGTAACATATTGAGATATTAATACAAGAGATCTGATTATCAAGCCTAAAGTTATCTATGATTTTTTATTTTTGTTTAAGTTACTAGATTACATTTAGATTAAATTTTTTTACTACCTCAATAGGGTTGAGTCTAAGGCTATTAGATAAAACTAGCATAAAACCTTTGGGAATAAACTTCAATATGGCTCCTTCAAATTTCTTGCTAATAGACAACTTAGCAGATTTGGTAGTTTTACTATTTTTCAAAATTGTGTGTTTGTAGATCTAGGGTATTTTCATTGATTCAAATGGCATTTATTGATGGGAATGTCTAGAATTTGAAGTGTATTTTAGATTTATAGAGATATTTTTGTAGGTTTTACATGTTAACCAAAAACTATGGTATGTAGATCTATGATAAAACTACATTTAAGGTGTTCTAGGTGAAGAAAATTGTAGGTTTGCATGGCTGCTTGGAGGGTTCTTATTGATCAATAGTTACTCTTATGTGGGTTTGTTTAGAAAATCAAGTCTAACGTTGATCCTAGTGTTTGAATCTTGTGAATCCATATGTTATTCTTGATTATTTTTGTTTTTATTATTAAAGCAGTGAGAACAAGGGCACTGACCCTTTACATAGCATAACTATTAAAAATCATAGTGCAGAAACAGCACTATAACAGCATTAACAGCAACTATCAGCAAAAAGGGACCAAGTCTTTAGAAATCAGAAACAACAGTAGAAAACATAAAAACAAAGTACAGGGGAGCCTTGCACACCGCAGTGGCATCCATGGCATTGTTCCATTCATTGGATAGGAACTTGTAAAGGTCCCTAGCCTCCTGCTTGTCCTCCTCCATGTTCGCAGTACGTTCCCTCAACAAAGAGAGGGTGAGCATCGAGTTGTGTAACACCAGCAAATGAAATTTGTTAAGGCCCACCATTTGGGCATCCCAAGCCTCCATCTTTCTCTTGAGCCAGTTGACGCTGTCCTTGATAGCCTGCCATTCAAGCACGGGACCGAGGTTCTCAATCCTCTGTGTGATGTCCAACACATCCGTGCTCACCTTTTCCATTTGCTGCAGAGTAAGGACACCCTGAGGGTTCACAGAAACCATGTCATCAATAGTCTCTTCAATCTCTTTGGGCACATCTCCAGTAGGGGAGTTATCAATGTCATTACCCAGGCCCATTCTTGATTATTTTTGTTATGCATCTTACTAATGTGAGATTCAATCTTGTTCATTTATGAGATTGGAGCACTGATTATGGATTTCTTCCATGAGATGTTGCATATGTGAAAATCTTGTAAAATTGTCTAATGTGGATTTTATTTTGTAGGTAGGTCTTATTATTCATCATCATTATATTGGCATGTTGATTATAGAAAAAAAAAATGATTTATTGTGAGTACTTGATATAGTTGTTCATTTGAATGTATAGCATTAGTTTATCGTGCATAAGAGAATTTGTTCACTTTCAGTGGATTTTTGGCAATGATATTAGTCATCATGTCATGTATAAATCAATATCACCTTCAATGGGAGCTTTTTGTTGTTAAATAATGTGTTTTATCTTCTTTGTTTCAAGAATTTGGTTCTATGTTGTTGCAATGTGTAGTTTGTCATGGATAATCTTAGAACATAAAATGGATTTTGTTTGCATGTTTATTGGTGTCACGGATGGGCTCTTGGATCTTGTTTCATCTACATTAAAATTTCATTGACATCTTGAATTTCATTGATGGGATATGGCAATCACGATTCCTAGAGAACTTGGTTACATACTTTAGTGGGAGCTTTGACAATAATGTGAATTCATCATTTGATGATGGATGGTTATCTTCATGTGATTGTAGATGATGACATGTTGGTTTGCAATGGAAGACTGTTGAGTCTTTGGTGAGGTGTCAGTTTATGATATGTTCTTTGGAGCATATGATCTTCTTGTAATGAGATTATAGAACATGATGTCATGTTTGCATTTCGATTTCATGGTTGTAAATTTAATAGTGGTATTGTTGTTTCCCGTTGGTTTTGAGCATTAATCATTTGCTTAGAGCTTCAAGATTTTACATGGTCATATTTGAAGTTGCAATGGATTGATTAGTGGATGCTCATGGATACTAGATAGATATGGGTGAGACTAAGAGATCTCTTATTTATGGAGATCATGCGTTGAGATGATTACTCTTGGATAAGGATTTCAATAGACATATTGATTAGCCTACACCTCGTAGTATACGTGAGTCCATTATGGACCTAAAAAGAAGATCTTTGTGTAATGTGGCCAATGTGTATTGGTGGGCGAAACATGTGTGAATGAGAGACCAAGAGGAAAACTACCCTTTCCCTCCAAGGAAAAATGAGAGTTTCACTAGGATTTCCCTTCAAACACTTTTCACTCAATTACATTGGAGGAGGAGAGGAGAATTCACTAGATTCAACCTTCAAAGAAGAAGATAGAATTCTGAGTGAAATGGGAATGATAAGTTAATCCCCTCTTCCTATTTGAAATGAAAAGGAATTGATTGAATTATGTAGTGAAAAAGTGACAAAGAACTGATTATAACTTGAGATCGGAATATGGGATGAAGCTATGCACCTGGATCTGGCAATAATATGTCGAGACGAAGTCGCCCTGCGAATTTGAGGAAAAGTTGCCCAGACTGTGGCGGGAACGTACACGGTCCTCCGAAAAATCCGCAAAACGAAAAGGGTTTTTCCACCTCTGCAAATAGAACCCGAATCTGAAAGTATAGTTGCACCTGCAACCTACACCACAGAAAAGAGAGGAAAATGGGTTAGGATTGGGGGTTTGCCTTTAGGTCAAACCCCAATTTTGGAATTAACCAAGTAATGAAAGAAAGTACTAAAATGTAAATCACCTCAAGGGAGGTTGTGATAGCAATGTTGATAGAAATGCTTGTGTGGAATTGAATGTTAGAATCAACCTCCTCTTCAAAGGTTGAATCCTTGACTTGAATGCCTTGAAGGGAGACTTGAGAATGCTCAATGCTGGAAAGGAATGCTTTGAATGCTTGATCGCAATTTTATCCAACTTGACCAACTTACAACTTACCCAAATGAGAGGGCAAATGCAACTTAAATACATGTCAATTAGGGTTAATGATACTGATTTTCGTCATAGGCCGACATCGGGGAAGTTTCCCGCTCACTACACAACCTACAATGCATGTTCTAGGAAAGGTCTTGCCCCAAAATAGGGCAGGGACAGGGGCGCCACACCCCTTTCCTACCCCTTTCTCCAGGGCAGAGTGTAGACAGGTGGTGTGGAGACCAACGAAGAAGCAGATTCCGAGGGTTGCACAGTCTTTAGTCTCTGATCAAGCTAGTGGATTTCATCTCGTGTGCGTGAGGACCCTAATGCAGTCGAAAATTTCTAGGGTCACAATTTTATCACACTACACTTTGTTGCTTGATGTTTTGTGCACATGAAATTTTGTATCCTAATATTAATCTGCTTGGCAAGTGAATGGTCTGAGAGGTATTTCCCATCTATATATTAGATTCATTCTTTATTTTGTATCATGTCTTCTCATATGAGTTAGTCTCGAATATATAAATTCTAAGGACTTGTTAAGAAGAAGCATGGTTATATAGATTTTCTTTGTTTTTTTTTTCTTGACCTATAAATCTAGTTCTAATGACTTATTTTTAGAGGTATGGGAAATGGTGTGTGGCTTTGGGCATATTTTCATTTATTATGAGAATGATTGGTTAGTTTGATATACCTTTAGTATGAGAAGTTTGCATCTATTGTTGTCCTATTTTCATCATGTTTTGATTGTTCGATGTTGATATCCTTTCAGTTTTGGAATGGTGAAGGAGATCTTACTCTACGCATCTCGGTACATGTTAGTGTGGAACAAGGGTATGGTTTGACTTGAAAGTTATCTCTTTGGTCATGTCCTTCCTAAATGTTTGTATTCACATGGTTGAGTGTCAAAAAATTGGGAGAGTTATGGAGACTAGTAGTGAGAGAGGTATTGAAATTTATTTGTTTGCAATATTTGTGTATCATTATATGTTTTGTTAACACTATATACTAGAGGATCTAGCCGCATCCTTTATGTGGTATGTCATATCTATTTTTAGATTTCGCATTACTCATGTAGTGAGAATTTTTGGATATATATGAGTGCGTTGACTTGGATGTGGATCGTCTATATCCATGAATTGATTTGATGTTTGATGCAAAATTCGCTAGTTGGCCTTTTTTGTGGTCATTTGTGTCTTAGTATTATACATTTGAGATGGGAGGACAGATATATGAAGACTTGTTACAATTTTGGATTGGTATGTTGACGGCATGAAGTTCTATCTATGATGGTATACCCTAGTTATGGTTACCTTGGATGAGTTGCATTTTGTTGCAGTTGTTATTCCAAATAGTATGAGTAAGCCAAGTATGTAGAACCTTTTGTTATCATTTAAATTTGATGCTTGTGTTCATTTATAAGTTGGTGCAAGATTCAATGACAGTTCGTATGCTTCACCTTGGCATGTTCATTTTCTTCCATGGGTGGCATGTTGGAGGATGTGAGAAGTTCTTGCTTGATAATGGTTAACTTGGTTGCTATTGTAAGTATCTAGATGGATTTCTTTCCCTTATTGGTGCAAGAAGACCTTGAGCCTTGTTTATTGTACTTAATTATTTATGCATTCATGGATGGAGCAATGTATAATGTCAAGTGGGAGAATGTTAAGATTGGTGGCATGAACCTTGCATTCATATGTCATTCTCATGTGTCTCCACATTCTTTAGAAAGTGTTTTTTATATTAAAAGCAGCCAAAACAAGGGGGTTGACCCAGGTACAGACCAAGAAACAGTGGCAAGCCAACTGTCAACAAAGCAGCAGCAAAATTACAACCCCCTTAACTTTCCTCTATCAAAAACAATTATCATTCTACGCATGTCCACCAGATATATAAAAGTCTTAATAAACATTTTAAGCATTTTTCACACAGGGCAACAGGTTCAAACATAAACAGAAATTAAAACTGTAAGCCCAAAGGCTACTGGGGCCGAGCAAAAAACCAAAGGTCCGAGACATAGGAGCGAACTAATTCTTTTTTCCATGGCTCCTCTTGGGGAGGAGCTTCCGAGCCCATTCCTTGGTGAGGAATTTGAAGAGGACCCTATAGTCATCGTCCTCCTTGCCTTTGCCTTTAGTAGTACTTCCTGCAAAAGACATAAAGTGGTCGCTGAGCAATGCATAACATTTTTCCAAAGAGGTAAACTTATGTCGCCGAGACACAAATTCCTTAGAAAGTGTTATAAGGGACATGAGATTCAAACAAAAAAAATTATGACAAATTGTAATTGCATTCCAAAGAGGTGGACTTATGTTCACAGTTGTTACAAAGCACAATGGAGGAAAATTTTACTTAGGCATCCACTTTAGGGAGTGAGAGAATCTTGTGTTATATGTTAATGCATATTGGATATTTTAATTTGCATGTTTTCTTTAGTGAGGCACCAAGTGTGCATATTATTGCATGTTCTATTTGTGGAGCAATTAGAGCCATCAATGACTTATGGAGCACTTGGGTTGAACCAAATTTGATTGGCTATAGGTTAGGCACCTATGTGAAGGTTATGTGATTATTATTATTTTTTGCTAATTTTACAAGTTGTCCATTGAGGAAGGCATATGACATTTCGCTTTTTTGAGTTTGCTAGTAAAAATAAAAGACCCTACCTATATTGGAAAGGGGAAAAGAGAATTTTCTTCATTGAGAAGCCCCTAAACCCCTCTTCTTCTAATGTCCATAGCATTGAGTATCTTATGTGACCTTGTCTACCCTTGCATCCAAAAGAAAGAAGTCCCTTGTAGGGACTGAAGGTGCTAAAAAAAAAAAAAAAAAACCTAATGAGTATGAGCTTGGAAATATTCTATTGTCCCTCAAAAACAAGGGTAAAGCTAAAGTTTCTCCTTCTCTTAAGAGTAAGAATACTTGAAAGAAGGGCCTTGTCAATATTTTTGATGTCACTTTTGACATTTCTATTGATATTTCCAATGGTGAGAATACTAGGGAAGAGAAGGTTGCTTCCTTATGGGAAAGGAGTTCAATCAGACACTAAACTTTTTGGTGTTAAAAATTCTATTGAACAAAAGACTGTTCAACAAGATGATGATAAGGATACTAATCCCCTACCTGACTATGGTAAAGTTGATCATTTCGGTGACTATGCATCCCACTCTCTTAATAATGTTGTGGATGATTCCCTCTTGATTTCCTCCTCCTATGTGATGTCTTTTGATGTCGACTAGAAAGATAGCCTTAGTTGTGGCAAGAAAGATCATGGGATTTCTATGAAACTAACAATTCACTCATGAGGATGAGTGAAAAAGATTATAATGATGCTTGTAAAGACCCTTTGTAGACTTATTACACGAAGATTAAGGATTTATAGATCAAAGTTGAGAATTTGGAGAAAATCTAGGAAGATTCTAACAACTACCCAAGCTCTAACAAAAAGTGGAAGAACATGCATAGAGTAGATTTGAGACATCCATGAATCAACTGGTAAAAGTTATGGATGGGCTTATGAAAAAAGTAGTTGGTGTGGTTAACATTCAATAGAAGCTGGAAAAAAAGAAATAAGTAACAAAAGTAGATTTGAGTTAGAGGAAGCCAATAAGGAGAAGAAGAATTAGTATATAGGAGTTATTGATTAGGATAAGAATCTAGGTGCTTTGACTTCAGATTGAGTTCTTTCTTCTAGTCCTTGTGTTGTGTTTTGTTGTTTTATTGTTTCCTACTATCTAGGTGTGTTATCTAACCTACTAGCTAGCCTTTATATGTTGTTATTTTTCTTATTATGTTTAACTTGTGTTATGGAAGAATTGGGGGCCTTTCCCTTATTCATATAATCAAAAACAAATAACATAAACAAAATTATGTGCCAAAACTTCTAGAAGATTCACAAATGAAATCACAAACATACATTTACATATATTATTAACAATATAAATTTCCTTGTGATTTACAAACATCTATTACTCTAATAAAAATTGAATTTTCGAGAGTTGAAACCCTAGATGCTCCTTCGGCTTGTAGTCACATCAAAACATTCAATTATCAACATTTTATGGAAAACGAACTAGCATATATGATGCTCTGTCAATTGCCCTATCACTTTGGGATTCGATGAGGAACTGATAGTTAATGGATGAGGCATGCAAGGCAACCTTAGCTCCTACAAAATCTACTAAAATGATGCCCTGGAGCTTGTGTAAAAACCATCTCTGTCAAAAATCTAGTCATAACATTAATGGCAATAGTGTTTTTTATCCTTTATTGCTTGAAGTACATTTAAATCCCTACTCTAAGATGGACAATTATTTGAGTAGGAAAATCCTATTAGAGTGGTTGCAACATCAAATTGGGTCATTAATGGCAGTTTGGATCATTCGGGTAGGTGGATGGGAGTGAATAATGCAAGATGTTAAACTTTCAAAGTTTTAGAGATCAAGGGTCAAGAATGTCTCATAACCAATACCATTAGAGTGATACAAGCATTGACAGAAACCAAAATTTCATCCCTTAAGGCATGCAAATAAGGATAAGTCCAAAGTAACAATCCTAATGAGATGCATGGTGAAAAGTCAGGGATTGAGATTCGGGGAAACCAAAAATAAGTACCCATGTAAAGGGATGGCCCAAATCACTACTTCAAAAGATAACTTAGTGTAAAAGATTACGGAGTTGACATTCTAATGAAAGCCGTGCCAATGTGGAAAGTACAAAACAATGACAAAGGAAAAAGAAAGTGGAGGTTGGCAGAAATAGATGTCGAGGAAAAACTCTCAAATACTCATAAGAAAAAGGCATGGAGGCAAGGAATGGATGGTAAAAGTTCTAGTAATAATGCACATGCCAAAACTCAGAATACGAATTGAACAGGCACTTGTACAACATCTATCAATGGTTGCAATCCTTCTTAGGCCTAGGAGGACTCTATTGTCATAGGAGTTATATATAGAGGCTTATAGTGGTTCGTAGAAGGGATGGGAGAACAACTATGTGTTGAGTTTTCCCAAATTGATAGAGGAACAATTAGATAGTAGAACAATTGTGTGTTGTATTTCTAAGAGATGAGAGGCAGAAGAAATGTGTTGTATTTCTAAGAGATGAGAGGCAGAAGGAAAAGAGAAAAGAAACTTTGGCAAACAATAGAAAGATGTAGCTAAGGAAGCAAAGAAAAGATTGCATCCATAGGCAAGCTGTTATCGGACCGAAGATGGTACAAATTGTGTATTTGCACACTCATTGTATGTGTCAAATTACTACATAATATAGGTAGAAAGCAATTGACATTGGGACAGTTCGATTTTTCTTTCTTTGGAGGATTTAAATTCTTGAACTTTTCGTGAAATTCATTTTACTGCAACATGTTTTATTCTTTCTTTGGGTAACAATTCTTTCTAATAACTATTATTTGAATTACAAGTAACATACTATGTTAGCCTATAATTCTCGATTTGTAAATGCTAAATTTAAGAGTCGCAATTCTTCTATGAGATGATAATTCTTAGAAAGCTTTTCTTCTAGGCTAACATAATAATCGAGAATTATAGGCTAACATTCTCGATTATTTGTTTTGCCATTATAACTACGAAGCTTTTCTGAGGTGCCATGCTCTCTTTGTTCTTTTCCATTGATTAGAATCTGTAATTTGTTTCCCTCCCATGGTTTTGAGGTGACCTTACATTTCATGATATCCATCTTCTTGCCTTACACCTGATTAAAGTTTTGACTGCAACATGATAGAAGTTTAGAATCAATCAAGAAGATATTTACACTAAGCATGGATAGCTATCGGGCAGATGGCAAATACAAACATTAAATTGCGTCACATTGTGACTGCGATCATAATGGTCATGCCATCATAAGCAATTATTGTGAATCTCAATGGTCAAACAAATTAAATAATTTAACAGTTTCTTGTAATCTAAAATGAAATAGAATACAAATCATGTAACTCGCTTACAAATGAAAAGTTCAAGGCCAGATCAATCCTTTTCTGAAGGTCTCTTGAAACTTGAAAGAATCTCAACTTTCACAAAGTGTTTGCCTTGGAATTACCCATGCCTACAACAAAAATGGATGTTATAAAGCATTTAGTGGTAGGCAATCAGTTCATTAATTTGACCCTAAATATCAAGGATTCAGGTCAATTTGGAAAAATTTGCAGCTTGAATGATAAACATCTTGTCAATACGAGTCGTAGCTCAGTTAAGTAACAGTATGATAAAAGAATTAAAAATTTTGCAGATGGGATTGGTAATATGAAATGGATGACAGGGACTAGCTTGAAGAGAATCTACATGCTGCCTATTCAACGATAAAATGTATTCTATGTTGATTAATTGCTTGACAACTCTCTCTGCCAGAATCGGTATGCACTTTGAGATTGAAAAATTTCAACACTCTGCACTAGATCAAGAACCCTCTGTTGCCTGAAAGCTCCACCACATAGCTGTATGACAAACTAGCTTGCTACCCTGAAATTTTTCTTTCAGTCATGTTCCAAGCAGCGGACATGCTCTAAATAACTATCAGATAAGTATGGGTCTGCTAATATTATATTGATGTCTGCACGTCTGTAATAGCAAGGAAAACCTGCAACCTTAAGTGGCCAGATAAGAATGGTAGTGCCATCACATCCTTGAAGGTCTATATAGCAGTATCAGGACTGGTACTAATGCATAAAAGGGAGCAAACAAGAAATATCTGGAGCAGATGAAAATTTAATAAGATTTGTGCAGGAGAGAAAGCAATTGCTGAGGTTACAGAAATAATTTGAGTGAGGATCTACAAGCCCTTAGTGCAGGCTTAATAAAAAGCCTGTGTAGTTGATTAAGAAAGTGAAACAAAGTTTCTTTATGTTAATGAAGAGGGATGGGGAAGGTGAAAAGAAATGAACCAAAAACTTTGACTATTTACATTTTTTATGCATCCCTATCAAAAATACAAAGAAGAAAATCCTAATGGAATTTAAAGATGATAGCAACCAAGGGAAAGCATCGATATTACATGCAGATCATTTTATCAGAAAATGTGTTATTCCAGTCAGGTTGGCAGCAACTGAGAATTGATTGGACTCCAAATTTTGCGACATTGCAGTGTGTACAAGAATTTGTAACTACTGATTTTGTCAGCAAAGCCAAATTCCACCAAAAAGAAAGGTCCACTACACAGCTAACTAAAACAGTTTTTCTAATGTCAATCATTTTGATTTTGTTTCCTGTAACTATCCTATTTAAGTTGCTCCTGCTATGAAAAATTGGAACAGTCACAGACACCTACTAAGAGTAGTATTTTGAGTTTTTTTTAAAGTACTTTGAGCAGACACTGATGTTGATTTACCCTAACTACAGGACTTCTTTGTAAATTTTTTACTTCAATTCAAATATTGTTTAAAAAGCCAGAAGAGTTGTACAATGAAACTAGCCCATATAGGCATTACAGGCAAAACTGACAAGCGCTTGAAGCCAAAGAGAAAACTACCAAAAAACGAAAAATAAGCTAGTCGAGACCAGGTCTCAACCCAGCCAAACAAGAGGAGACTTAGAGTGACAAACTCTCTAGATGATTTGTTAATTATATAACACAGGAGCATCCCATAATGATCCGAAAATATATTGAGCACATAAAATGCCAATTTATTTCAAGCTACGATATATGTGTCTTATAGGCTAACTTTAATTTAGGTATCAAAGTTTTTAGGTGTTGTGCATTTAAAAGAGAAGCATATGTTTATTAGTATTGAAAACAAACATACCCTACATCGCTCTTTTATAATATTGATACGATTTATACAGTTAGCATGAATATTGAACAAAATCGTAAAAGAAAAAAGCAAAAGAAACTTCTAAATGTCGATCGGAGTTAAAACTGTAAGAAAGAGAAATGGATGAACACAAAACAGATATTTAACCACATTTTTTCTCTATTGAAAATTTAACTTACGAAAAGAAAACCAAAAAACATTAGTGGTAGTTTTTACAGAATAATTTCTAAAGCTGATGACACCCATTGACACATACTGATCATAGACGTTTCCAAATGTTCAGTCAATTAGCAAATAAAGCCAATTCTGCATTGTAACCCTCTTTTTCACTTCTCTGAGATATTTTGGATAAAATAAACACTGCATGTTATAATGCGACAAATCATTTTCAAACATCGGCTCCTTGATGTTCTTTAGGGATTTAAAAAAATTATTTGAGAAGCAGAATATTAATCAACACAATAATAAGAAGAAATATGTAGTCACCAATGAATTTAAATAAGTTGAAAATTTATCCAATCTGTCAAAGACGATTATTGGATCTAATAAAAGGCATAACCATTTGAAAATTCAGCTGAGTAATGATGCCCTTGGATAGAATTCCCCATTGGAGAAGCAATAGGACCATGTCCATTGTTTATGAAACTTTTTGGAGGCATATCAGCACTATACATGGACCAGTTGTGAGATGGAACTTCTTCAAGTTGACCACTATACTGATCATAATACTGACTAGGTGAAGAATGAGGATAAGGAGGAAGCACTTGCATGCTCTCACTTAGTCCACTACTACACCAATCTGACGGGCAAGCCATCTGCAAGGTACTATCTTCCTCAGGCATGTATCTATCAAATCCACTGCCGTTATGAAGATCAATATTGGGACCGTGGAATCCTGGCAAATAAAACTGCCCATTCAATATCTGCTCTCCCGGATTTTGGAGTTTAGTACTGAGTGCCACCTTACCCCGGCTTTGTTCTTCATCAAGCAAATAGTCAATCATGTCTAAATGTGGGAAGTCTTCTCCCATCACAGCACCAGCACGTCTAGTTACATTTCGAGAATTCATACTCTTGAATAATCCTTGGCTTGCAAGATCGTCTGGACATGACTGTGGAAATCTTATGCCAAGATTATCCTGCACAGATTGAAATTGATTAATTTGAAGACTCTGTAACTTCCTTTGTTGTTGATGTACACAGTGCTCCAAGAATCTTTGCTGTTGTTGGCGATGATCTTCTACTCCTGACATTGTCACATCAACATCCTGTAGTTCCTGAGGTCGATTTCTATGCAGCAGTTCTGGCATAATTGTGCCAAAGGTGAATCCCATATGAGATGCACTTTTCTCAACTCCACAGATTGGAGACTGATCTTTTGTAAATCCATTCAACATAGTAGTCTGTGGTGTGGAAATATGGGAAGGGATACACGTTGATGAGGATGAGGATGCATCCTCCCTTACACGACCCAATGACTCTGGACAAGATATATGAACTTTATAAGGATTTGAAGGAGAGGACACCATGCACAGCGAAGATGGAGGACTTTGAGTGACACAAACACCAGTATGTGCCACACTTGATGCCACGGGAGGATAATGCCCACTTGAAGTTCCTTTCATTTTCCCAGCAGCAGCATTCCTGTATGATGGGCTCACAGAAGGACTGCGGGATAATGAAGAGCTGCTAGATGGCATTGGATCAACACCGCCATCCAATCTTCCAGCTGCACTAACTGAGCGTGCCAACGATTGCACAGATGAAGTTAATGCAGCAGGAATATTCGATCTTGGAACAGCCGGAATTAAAGGAGCACTGGATGGCCGCAACATTTCATCAGATTCAATTTGCAATGGAGCAGTGGTGGCACACTTTGCATGCTGATCAATTTCTCTGCTACGACTATTAGGTGGCATTGTCTTCTGCAAATGCTGTTTGAATGAGACAGAATGTGTCAGTGTATTAGTCTTCTTAAGAGTTAAATTGCTGCCTTCCATGTTACTACTTTCAGCAGGTAGATCTTTTGATAAAGAACATTTAACTTGAAGCTCTCCTGGACTACATGAGCTGCCACCTTTCAAGCTTGAGTCATCTGCCTGCACACAAGATGATTTATGTTCATCATCATCCACACTTCTCAAGCTTGATAACCCTGCATTTCTTGTATGACAGTGATTTGCAGTCATATCTTGTTGCTTAGAGGGCTTGTCACAATCTATCTGATGTTGGTAAGAATTAAGCTTGTTTTTCAAAAGTGTAATTTCATCATCCTGATAAATAGTGCAGTTTAACTAGTGAGAAGTTATCCCAAGGAAACAACACAATAAGAATTTCTTTAGCAAATAACAAGCTGACAGGAAATCCTTGTGCCTGACAAAATATAATATATTACAAAGTAAACACTCAAGAATTCAAAAAACAAGTGTAATGGTGAACCATACCTTCTCCACTATTCTATGCTCAAGCCACTGCACACGTTGTTTCAACGTAAGTACCTCTTCATTAGAGTTGGATTTACTAATACTATTATTAACTTCAAGTGCAGAAATTGAAGCCACATTAGCACCAGCTCTGGTGCCATTAGTTGTGTCATACCGTTCACTGTTGCTTTTATTTTTTCCCCTGTTCCAAAAACATTTAGATTGTATTTAGTTTAAAATGTCTTGCAGTCAAAAAAATCATAAAATGCAATACGAAACTATAACACCCCTACCTGGTTGACAATGATTCACACTTGTTGGAGAATAAAGAATTGCCCTTGAAGGAGCCATTATTCATCGCAACAGATGCAAGAGAATCTGTTGAGCATGTTGATGAGCTGTCATCCAGTGCAGGCCTCTGTTTTCTGCCCATTCGAACACTTTCTACTGAAACAGAGACAGACCCACTGAAGCTGGCTTCCATATCCTGCTGCATTTCTGAACTATCCCTGTCCCAATCTACACGGCTTACATCCCCATCCTCTGTTTCTAGTCTAATTATACCCACGACATTATCTGTTTTATCCAATCCACTCAAATCACCTTCATCTGGAGTGCCCAATATTTCCAGGACAGGCAATGGAGACCCCTTTGAGGAGCTTGCATCTACATTTCTAATGACAGAAAGGATTTCTTGGTGGTGTTGGTGTTGGGCATTAATATCACCATTATCATTCCTCACTCTGTCTTTTTCTTTGCGGGTGCTTCGCCTTTGTTTTGCCTGCTAACATATTGATGAAAATGGATAAGAATCCTAAAGAGGTGAACTCAGAATCAATATTTTCAATATCATTCAAAACATTAACCTCTTTGAAGTACTAACACATCTAAGAGTTCAACGTTTGCATAGAAAACAAGACATCTCTATATGAACTCTTTAACAAAAAGAACAAAACAAACAAAAAATATTTCATTTTTCTTAAACAAAACAAGACATCTCTATATTGCATAGAAAACAAGACATCTCTATATGCATTCACCTCTGTGAAGCATAGAAAAAAAAGGCCTCTCTATATGAACTCTAAAAGAAAAGAATAAATGAACAAATCATATTTCATTTGCCTTATCTTGATATGGCAAATGGAGCTTCTGAAAGACTTCAAAATAAAAGAGAAGTGAACATTGACCTAGTTGAAGTACATGCACATCTAAGAGTAAAATGCTTGCATAGAAAACAAGACCTCCTTATATCAACTCTTTAAGGAAATAAATAAACAATACTCCATTTTACTTAACTTGCAATTAAAATAAATAAATAAACATCACTTCCTTTCCACAACAATTCACACAGCAATTTCACCAGTCCAACATTGAAGATAACATTAGGCTACCAGCCAAACTACAAATGTTGCTTCAATGAAAGATATGACATGCAACCCCAAAAATAATATATAAGCTAAAATTAAAAAGACTTCCAAAACGATTCACCAACCTTCTAGTCACCCTTAAATGCCTGAAAGTTTTTTAACACTTCGACTTTGCCCAGAACTGAAATCTTCTGAACCGAATACATTTCATGTCATTGCCAATATCAGTTAACAGTGTCAAAAACATTAACGGGCAAAATAACGTTTCCAAATGTTTTATAATTTCATTGTGTGGCCCAACTTAGAGGAGAGAAGCAACTGAAAAGCCATACTCAGTAACAGATATATGGTTTGCATTAAGCAAGTGCAAAGTTATCAATTTTGTCTGCTCCTGATTTGTGAAGCTGCAGGATGCATACCTAAACCATATCTGGAACATCTTACAGTTGTATCTGATGACCGAGGAGAGACCACATCCAAATTCAAATAAAAAAGCTGGAGTTCAGCACCCAAAAAAACTAAAAAGAAAAAGCTGCTGTCATTGCAACATAAATTAATAAATATATCTGATTATCTTCTATTTTCTTCCTTCTGTTTGTGTGTATGCAGAATAAGATGAAGAAGAAAGAGATACTAAAGAGGGCATCATTTTATCATCAGTTGTCGATTTGGCCTTTGCATCAAAATGTTCCTCTTAATGCTACATGCTTACCAAGCATTATGGGAAGATAGCTCTCTTGGTTCAGATTCATGCTTGAATTTGGCCAAATAAAATTTAATATTAAATCACTGGTTCAAAAAGGTTATTAAAAGTTGCAGTTAGTATAAAAACAGAACATAGTGGGATAAGGCTCTGTTAGGTACGTAGCAGCAAAAATCTTTCTTGGGACTGACTAAGCATTCTAAAAGATAAAAATTTCGTCAATTAATCAAAAATTTAATCAGGGAATTAAGTAGAACTGTAAAATTCGTAAAATACAAAAAAAAAAAAAAGTTCTTTAATTTCATGTCAAATCATGATTTTGCAGATAAAATTTAGGTTTAATCACAACAGCATGGATAAAATTGTGATTTAATCACATTATTTGCCAATTCTTTGTGCCTCAGGGTGTGTGCCAGAGTACAGAAAAAAATCGGTAATCCAATTTGGATTGGAATTCCTAACCTTCCAAGTGAGATTACTCATGACTAATTACAATTTTTCGCACAGTTTTCCTACGTTAGTTGATTTGATATTGAGGATGACTTGAGATCCCTTTATCTCAGAAGTTTTCAGTTCCTGGCCAAGTCAATTGTATTAAAAAATCAAATTATTACATATTTTTGGATATTTTTATTAGAATAATTAATTCTTTTAGTTAGTTACCTTCTTTTGTGGTTCTATTAATGGTCATTTACTTAGTCATTAGTCAACTATTGCTTCTTTTATAAGAACGCATAGCTTGCTTTTTGGTTTTAAGCTTTTCAGCTTTATTTAGCTTCTTAGTTTTCACTTAAAACGACTAGTTCTTAATTTAGAACGTCGTCTTGTAAACTCTTTATATCAGTTGTATATCGTTGAATAATTAATCCGATTATTTTGAGCAATCAATTTTTCTTGGTATCAGAGTGGGTCGATGGGATTCTTTAAAGTTTGGCGAATTTTTTTTAAAAAATTTGTCAACTTCTTTCTGGAATTTTTTCCAGATTTTTTTTAAATTGTTTTTTTATGAAAAAAACGATTCTGCTTTTTCAAAGGCTTTTGTTCGAAGGTTTCGAGGGTTTCTGGTTCGTGGGATTTTTTTCTAGAGATTTCACTTTTTTGCAGTCGTGTTTGTGTTTTTTGGGTGAGTTCACGATTTTGTGCAGATTTTCTGGCTTTTTCGGTGTGAAGTTTCTGCTCCGGCCGCGTTTAGGGCATCGCAATTTTATTGACTGCCGAAATTTGTTTTGTTCGGCCTGAGATTGTGTTACCGATGGCGGTTTGTTGTGCCCACGTCTGTTATTTTCCTATGGAATTTCGTGATTTTTGCAACACTGGTTTTCTGCATTTAGCACGCGATTTTCATGGCGGCTGCGTCTATTATTCCCACACGATTTTTCCGCGACCTGCAGATTTTTTGTTCCCCAAACATCGCAATTTCCTTCAACTGCGCTAGGGTTTTCCCGCGAATCCGCGATTTTTTTCACGATTTTCAAGCTCGGGCGTCATCATTTTTTCCCGCAGTTTTCTGCCCGCGATTTTTGTGAAGGGTTTCAGTTTTTATTTATGCGATCTCGATTTTTGTGAAGGGTTTCAGTTTTTATTTGTGCGATCGCGATTTTTGTGAAGGGTTTCAGTTTTTATTTGTGCAATTTTTGTGAAGGGTTTCGTTTTTATTTGTGCAATCTTGTGCGTCAGGGTTTCTAGAAACCCTCAATTTGTCTCTGGCCTCATCAAGCCCGCATTCTGCCTGCAACAGTGGCAGCTAGGGTTTCAACCAGTTGGCTACTAGGATTTTTTCCTTATTCTTTTTCAACGTTTTTTTATCAAAAAAAAAATCCGTCCTTTTTACTGTTTTTTTTTTTAAAACATTATTTTCTGCATAATATTATTTTTCTGATTTTTTTCAGAAAAATTTCCAGTTTTAAATTTGCAAAAAAATTTAATTTCTAAATTTTTCAACAAACCTTGAAACTCGTGCATTGGGATTTGTGCCTCAAATTCTACTCCAAGGTTTCAGATCTTTTGCGCAGCTGCTTCTATCCTGATTTTTAATCAGCTTCTTCTGTCTCCTGCCTTCACTTGGTTGACCACGTTCAACCTCGGTTTCCATGATGGCATTTTTGACCAACATCATGTTGGAACCTAAGTTACCAAATCGTGGGAAAATAAGGCCAATTTCAGGTACGAAATGTCTCAGAATCGAAGGCGGCTTGGAATCGGTGAAAATACGACCAGGATTCATTGATTCAGTTTTGCCCACTTTACGACCTCTGAAAACCCTAAACAGAAATTTTTTTACTCCCGAAAAACAATAAATGCGTTTCCCAAACTCGAGTCCAAGGGCATGACGGCTATTTCCATATGCTGGCTCAGCTCAACGCCAGGGAATTTTTCATGGAAAGCTCTTTGCAGGTCGGGGGCGAGAGGAGCAGTGGCCGGCATGATAGCTTTAAGCTGCAAGCGACTAAGATCATATTCCTCATCGATGGGATTCTTCACCAAGGCCATAATAACAGTCATGGAAGCCATGAATTCCAGGTTGCAGAGCTTATAAAAACAGAGGAAACAGTGTCAAGGAATTTTGCCAGATAGCTGATTCCAGATAGCTGCGTCCAAACTATATTCTCTGCCTGAACGGAAATGTTTTAGACGAATATAGTCTGCCTGAACGATAATGTTTCAGACCGAAATTATAACCATGACAAAATCCGAATGCGTTAGGAATCTTCACAGTTAATAATGGAATATATAAGATAGATTTTTAAAAGGTATCGTACATTATATTAATAAATTGTCCGGTAAACTATATATTAATAGTTATATGATAAGATTATAAATTTAAAATAATATAGAATTAATAAGATATATATTTAATAATTAATTTATAATTCATATATTTAATTTTTAATAATGAGATATATTATATATAAAATAGTTTATTTTAAAATTTTAATGTACATATTTATGATTTTTATATGTTTTTTATACAGACATACCCAAACGTACCCAAACGTACCCAACCCCCTCAAAATAATTTTGTCCTACCGACATACCGTACCCACGTACCCGATTCCGATTCGGTCACTTAGGTTGGAACACAATCAGAAGTTCAACAGCTGCAACAACACCTGGAAACAGCACATGTTAACGATATTTGAATATCGTTGCCTTGATCAGATTGATTTAGGTTAGACCTCTTGTCCTACAGGTCCCAGGGTTTTCACGATTTTTCCCTAAAAAATTGTGTCGGTTCTCTGATTTTTTCCACAAAAAATCATGGGAAGGTTTTGCTTGATTTTTTCCTCACAAATCAGGGCTTTGCTACGTGATGTTTGGTGTTTGCTGTGCGACATTTGCAGGGTTTCACGATATTTTCCTCACAAATTGTTCAGGGTTTTTTCAATTTTTTCCTCAAAAATCATCTGTAATACGCGAAGTTCGAGTGAGATTTTGTGATTCGCAAAGTTCTCAAGGTTTGACAGTTTTTTTCCTCAAATATTGTGCTTTGTTGCAGTCAAGTTTGGGTCGCACATGGAGTTGTCGGGGCGAACCTCTGCAACCATGGTATCTTGCAATCTGTCTGTTTTGGAGTTGCTGCAGCAAACAGTGCTCAGTACTCTTCTGCAAAAGGGTTTCAGGATTTTTCCTCAAAATCATGTCTCGGGCTTCTGTATTTCGCGTGTGCCAGTTCTATAATTCACATGTGAGGGTTACATCAGTCATCCAGAATCAGCTATTCTTGGTCATTAACACTTTGCAGATTTTGGGAAGGTCTTCGTAGCAGCAGAGTGTTCTTTGCATTGCATTTGTGATCAAAAGATCTGCAGTGTCTTTTGTCAGGTACTTAGTTGATACAATGACCATTAAGGGAGGGTATTAGAATAATTAATTATTTTAGTCAATTACCTTCTTTTGTGGTTCTATTAATGGTCATTTAGTTAGTCATTAGTCAGCTAATGCTTCTTTTATAAGAATGCATAGTTTACTTTTTAGTTTTAAGCTTTTTAGCTTTTTAGTTTTCACTTAAAACGACTAGTTTTCAATTTAGAACGTCGTCTTGTAATCTCAGTTGTATATTGTTGAATAATTAATCTGATTATTTTGAGCAATCAATTTTAACATTTTATGAAATGAAAATATCATCATTATTCTGTGAGCTCTGCCAAGATTTGGGTGCATGTATAGCAAGGCTGAGAAGGTAAGAAGTTTCTGAAACTACCTACAGTACAATGGAGTGGGACAAACAGACTCTCCATGACGTTCTTTCTGATGTACATTAATGGGAGAAATCTCAGAGACGACAAAATGTGGCAATGGCACCAATAATGGTGGCAGAGAAAGAGAAAATGGCACAGGTCCAAAAACTTTTAAAGCCATGTTTAAAGACCGTGGAAGATGATCCACAGTATTGAAGCTGGATATGTAAAAGTCAGCATATCCAGGAATGTTTGGGGAACGTCCCCAGGCCCCAGGGCATCCCCCTTCTGCTGAAACTTTTTGGGAGACCTGCTGTCCAGTGTCGCTGTGATGTCCCAGGGATGTCTGGATGTCCTCTGCCCATCAAAGTCCAGTTTTCATGAGAAAAACACTTGAAACAAAAGACACAAAAGCTTATAACCAAGGTTACCAAGAGACAGGGTACTTGGAGACTTTGGAGACTGGTACAGGCACTGGTACAGCTAATTTTCAAAAAATAGGAGACGGAGTACTTGGAGATGCCAATTTTTTTTAATATAATTTAATCACTTCAAAACAATATCATGACAGAAGTTTAGAACTTTGAAAACAAGAACATTGGTAAAGTTTAACATTGGGAGATGTTTATTGTTCTTATTTTATTGTGCCTAAAAATAATAAATAAAGAATAAACTTAGTTTAACATAGAATTTTGAAACCATATATATATAGCCTAAAAATAGAAACTAAATTCATAAACATATATTATTATATTAATCAATTTAAAACATTATATCAGATTAAAAAAATTACATAAAAGTATTATATCATATTTAAATATTACATTAAAGTATTAATCAATATTATAAATATTATATCATTTGAATTATTGTTTTTAGGAAAATCAGTCAAAATTAAAATATTATGGTTTGCCGTTTGTCCCATGTCTATCCCACATCCATTTGCAGCAGGAGACAGCAGGAGACAGCAGGAAACTTCACGCTGAGTGTCCAAACGTTTGACGAAGTCTCCAGAAACGTTTCCCTTATAACTCTTTATGGGGCACCCACAACGCCTCCAACATAAAATATTATAATTCAATTCCCAAAACCCTAGCCTACATTCATTTTTGTATTTTCATCATTTGTCATTTGCATTGTTACAGTTTATTTTTGTAAGCAAACAGGAAGAGGAAAAAAGGAGGAAGACCAAGGTACAAAAGCAATATAAAAGACTTCCAAAAAAAATTAAAACACTGACCTTTATGGAGAGCCCACAAGTCCCCCTACTCTATCGCTAAAAGCCCCCACAACTCAGACATTTGCACACCCATAAACAGAAAGCATCTGAAGATCCTTGCAGCTTTTAGGGCTTTAAATTGGGCTTTGTCCCAGACCCTGTAAGGAGTTTTGCCCCTCAACTCTTGTAATGCCCCTTTCCGAATGTCAATAATTGAAGATGAGTTTTCTAGCCTTCTTCATTCCCGGGGTTAGGAAAAATTAAATGAATAAGAGGGAATAAGTGGAAAATTGAAGAATGAGCCCAAAAAGCTAAAGTTTGAGTGCAAATTTATCTAATTATTTAATAAGTTTTAACAATGGGGCCATATTACGTTATGACTTCATTTCTTCTAGGCAAAATTACATGGGGGTCATTTAATAATTATTGTAAACCTTGTATTTATTGCCTAAGTCACCAATGTTGAGACTTCTAGATGAATCGATAGCTTTATTGGTGATGCTGAAGTTAATATTTAAGGGGGGTCAATGCTTGAAGAAAGGATCATTCATTCAACTCTTTCATTTGGATTTTCATTCTCTGCGAGTTTAAGCAAAGAAACATGACGGAAACCCTATCTTAGCAGTTCTCGACGTAGCCCCAGATCTGCAACGGCATTCTACTCTAGTTTGGAAGCAGTAATCTCATCAAAAATACCTATCGCTGGAATCCTTGGTGGTCTTTTGGCAATCTGAGAGAGCTTATTTCAGACTGAAGCAGTTTGTGGGTTCCATACAGCGATCTACAATTGATACAGAGCCTTTTCTTCAACCAGATCACAAACAGGCGGCCAGAATACATATCGCAGCACCCCTATATGAAAATCGCAGCTCCTTGAGGTTTTGGACACCAAAAAGCTTCCAGTTTATGGTCTACAAATTATTCCTTTGACAGCAAATCAGGCTTATTGATTGGTATGTGTGATCTATAAATTCGATTATTGAAAAAATCCAGTCTATGAACCAAATTTTCAGAATTTCAATAAAAAAAACTTGTTATTCAATGTCGCTTCTTATTAGTTTGGAGTTGAAATTCAAATAATTACTGCTGTTATCAATTTCTTTAAAATAAACAAACATATATTGCATAAGTTTCTGAAGGGCGTAGGAGAGAATATTTCAACTCTGCTGGGGACCGAAATCCCCAGACCCCTACTCTAATTTTGAAGAACAAAAAATAAAATTAGTTGTGTTGCACCAGGTGGAAAACAGTGTTTTTTCAATAGTTTTCCCCATTTAAATCCCGAGTAATTGATTTTACTTTAATGTTTTGTATGCCAAGTGAATCTCAATTATGTGTAGTGCATCTCTGATATAAACCGTTTTAATTCATAAATAACTTGGCAATTGACATTGAATTATCAATTATCAGCTATGTTCTCAATTTGGTATTTAATTTTGTACCATTTTGTACAAATTATGGTGGCTGTTATTATTTTTAATGCCCCATCTAAGATTGGGATCTTATAAATACATAAATAGCACTAAACCTACGGCCGACCTGGATTTAATCTCTTAAGAAGCCGACCCAGGGTTTTGATAAGACGAATGCAACAGAATAGAAGTTCAAATAAGGGCGTTCAGGCCAACCTGGGTAAGAAGATCACCAATTAGATAAACAGAATTAATATGAAAAAGAACCCTGGCCGACTTCCCTCTTAATAAAACAATTTGTATATATAAATAGAGGCAGCGATCATTGATTTAGAGCAGCAAGGATTAGAACATAAGTTATAAGCAGCAGTTAATAAATATTCAAGATCCCTTGAGGCAGTATTACGTCGTCTACAAAATCAGCCATCTCATTAATTATAAAACAGCAATCCATAACAGGGAGAAATTGTTAACAACAAAAAACATTATTTAATACCATGCTTAATCAAATCGATAGGCAAGAATAGATTATGCTAGCAGCAGGCCACTGATTATAAAGAAGAAGCATGAATTAATCAAATTTGCTTGTCCTTATTGAGGAGTGTAACTCTTAATAAAGAGTATGTGTTGACTCTCAATAAAGGTATCCCTCTTAAAAGGGACGTACCCCTTCATAAGGGAGAGGAGGATATAAATTGAACAGGAGAGAAGAAAATACATTGACGGTTAAAAGAAAGGGATAGACACCAAGTCTCAGCAGTATCAAACTAAGACAGCAGTATACATATATATATACTGGTCTGAGTATTTTGGTATGAATATGAGATAGCATCAAAGGAACAGAGTATTAATTACTGGCAGATCATCTATATTACTGCAATCATTGTTGTGACAGCAGATTGGTATGCTGTATCTCTACTATAAACTAAATGCTTATTACAGAATATTATATTTAAGTTCTATTAGGAATGAAGGACAGATATACAGCCTATAGCATAAACTGTTACACTTATTCTTATATAAACATAAGAGAAATAATAAGATTTATATTTGTTAATCAGATTTATATAACAATTATGCTTAATTTCATTTGTTTACATATATATTCATAATATATGAGAGAATAGTATACTCAGCCTAATCCTTGATCATTCTCTATTGCTCCTCATAAGGATAGGTTGGTTTTGTTAGGGAAGGTGGTTGTAATACCTCCCAAAATAGGTGGTATGGACGGGTGTTCCTGAAACCCTTGGGCCTATTTGTGGAGAATGGGTTTCCTGGCGCCCTAACAAGTAATTCCCCATCCTCCATTATAGTTGATGATTAGGAAAGAAGGAAGGATTGGGACTTCAGTATAGTGACTATCAAGTGTATTATGAATGCTAATTGTTCTCTAGTTTAGTGTTCTGATTTAAGGCATATGATGTATGTTAATTATACAGGCAGCATCCTAGTAGGGGACATTACATTATTATTATTAAGATTAACTGTCCCCAAAACTTCATCCCATAAACTGGGAGAGACTGGTAAAAGTTGGAACATAATTTCCACAACCCTGTCTCTAGAGGTTTGATATATAGGTTTCAAGGCATGCAACCATTTGTTGAAGAAATTTAGTAGGAGGCCAATAAAAACTAGAAAATCTAGGGAGACTATAAAGTCCAATCATTCCCAAGGGTAGTTAGTAGTTGTATTAACAAATCAGTCAAAGATGAAGAGATATACCAGGAAATATCCTGCTTATTTATAGAAGTGGACCTTTTTGTGACACGTTAGGGCACTACATTTAAAGTTTAAAATCAATGAGGATATGCCATCCAAGGATCACATCTGTATGGGCAAAATACAACTATTTGCCAAATAACTCTACAAATGGGTCAAGGAAAACAGGAAAATGTACAGAGACTACAAAATCCAATCATGCACCAGGTACTTGATAGTTGTCTTGGCAAATTAGTCAGATATAAAGTGAGTCTCCTAATGCCAGATCAGTATATTGGATTTACAATTTCCGAGATGTCATTTAAGGCCTCACTCTAGGATATAATTGTATGCTTTTCCACACAAACTTTGAATTAAGTTTCAAGATGGTGTAATATGTTTTTGTTTCCACATCAAATTTTAAAAAAGGAGCATCAATTTATGCATAAATATATGTTGGCATGCAAGAATGCACCCCTTTCCCATGCAGGGTGTGGCATCAAAGCAGACATCTAACAAGTGAGTGTCCATTAGATGAAAAACCATAAGCTCCTGGGCCCAACATAAATCAAGACCCAAACAATAAAGAAGGTTTTTATGAACCAAGAAAAAGCATACCATAAAAACTGAGTTATGAAAAGTTAGTTGAGCAACCAAAGCACAACTGAAAAGTTAGTGCAACCAAAGCGCAACGACAATGAATGAAAGTAATGAGATCTCAGAGTTGGATTCCAAAGAAATCACATGTGACAAGCAGTGAATTATTGAGATGAGAAAAAAGAAGTAATGGATTAAAATACCTTTATAGGCAGCATATTAAGTATTCGCAAAAGATTTGGAGCAAAGTAAGCACTCAGAAGAATGACCAGAGGATTTGGAATAAAAAGAGACACAGAAACAGGGTATGGAGGCCATTGCTGAGCAGCACGTCATGCCCCTGCCATTAAAGAAAGTAAAATAAGTTCGGGCATGCAGAACATTGTCTTAAGACGTCACAACAATCTAATATTCAAACCAGCAACCATTCAAAGGGACTAATAACTCATTCCCTTGGTCGGCGAACTCTTGAGTCTTAACAAAATCAGTAAACAAAACCATTTCTAGAGCCACAATGGATAGGCACTAATCCCTCACCATTTACACAGCAAGAGTATCACCGTTTATAGCAAAGGAATCAAGTGGATGGCAGCGATAGCAAGTCAAAAGGTATCGGTTATTAACATAAACACAAATCAATAAATCATTAAACAGCAGTGATTTATTAATGAAAAGGCAACAGATGGCTTACAAGAGACGCCTATTTTGGGAAGGGGTATCCTTGGCAAAGGTTATGACTATCCGTCCTTTCTTGAGGATATATATATGGCAGACCACCAATTGCATTGAGGGATCAGATCAGATTGGATATAAGATATTGAGATTCAGGCAAAACAAAAGACTTGTGAATTAAATAGTATTTGGTATGCAATGTGGATAAATGTTATTATACATCTATACTCTTTAATAAATCTTTACCCAAGATATTAATAAGCTTTGTCAATCTATTATGTTTCTTTAATTAATGAGTTAATCTATTCCTTATCCCCACAAGTAATGAAAGGAAATATGTTAGGTAGAGGTAGTAGACTGATTCCCTCGAATTAAGGAGGCCAAGTGGATAGAATTGCCTTAGTTGGATGTTCCTGCCATTTGTGGGCTAAGGGGCAAGTTGTCTTAGTTGAATGCTCCGTGTTCTTGGGCTTAATTGGGCTGAACAGTCTCCAGGTGCCCTTTCATGGTTTTCCTCTCCAAACTCTACTAAGGTTGGTTACAAGGAATAAGCTAGGGTTTAGGTTCTAGTATCAAACTTATTTATCATTTCATATAATGTTAATTGTTCATTTGCTCTCAATCTCAAAAACTTTTAAATGAGTTAACTTTAGAACTATTGGTGAAATGAATTATATTGTTGGAATTGATAATTTTGGGCAAAAACAGGACTATTCCAATTTGTGGACATCACGCAGCAACCAGACCTAGAAGAGAATGCAGGAAAAATTAATGAATGTGGCTGGCAAGAGAAACTGTTATCATACCCTGAAGCAATTAGAAAAGACAGACAGATACAGGACAGACCAAAAGAGGGAGTGAAAATATGCACATATAACTGCAGAAGCCAAATAGTTAAAAAGGTGATTGGATCCCAAACCCTCCTGGCAGAAGTGCTCAATAATAGCAATAACCACAAAAGCAAACTAATGAAGATCATCTCTTGTAACATTCAGTGTATGCATGCCCTAACCAAGAAGCGTGCAATAAATGGTATGACTAACAGAGAACTGGAGGTACTGATGCCATAATAGATGAATTTGGAATATGGAATAAAACCAAATTTGCAAGAGCAGAAGTTAAAGTGAAAACTGGAGTTGCTGGCTAGTGTCATGTCAAATCCTGCTCATCCAGAGATCAGATTTTTAATGTCTTCAAGCTTCCACAGTCTGCTACTGTTTAACATAGTTTCACGGAGTTCTCTGCTGCAGGGGTGCGAGAACGGGTTGCAGGATGTATTAGAATATTTAATTATATTTTAGTCACCTATATTTAGTTCCTTGTTTAATGGTCATTTAGCTTTTTAGTTAATTAGCTTTTAAGCTTTATTTAGCGTTTAGCTTTTTAGTAGTCCACTTTAAACGGCTTGTTCTTAATTTAGAGCGTCGTCTTGTATTCTTTATATATACGCTTGTATATTTTTAAAGTAGATTATCCAATTATTTTGAGTAATAATTTTTCATGGTATCAGAGCGGGATTTAAAAATTTTTGGAAAATTTATAATTCTAAAATAATTTCTTATTGAAAATTTTTAGTGAAATTTTTCTAAAGTTTTTTTTTTTGGAGGTCCTGTTTTTCCTTTCCAGAAATCACGTTTGTTTTTTTGGCGGAGTTTTTGCAATTTTCGGCCCTCCAAGGGAACGTGACAGATGGCGCCGTTCTTTTGTGCCTCTGCTTGCGATTTTCTAGAAGAAATTTTTTTTTGGCAGGGGGAATTTTTTTCCGCGTTATTCTGTTTCGCGGGATTTCGTCTGCAGCGACGTTTTTTTCTGTCAGATGTTTCATCCTGTACGACCACTCTGGTTCTGCTGTATTATTTTCACGGTTTTTTGCCCGCAATTTTTGTGGGTATTCTTCGGCGTTTTTTTTTTTGCAGTGTTTACATCGCGTTTTTGGCGCCATTCTATTTGTATGATTTTTTTGGGCGGAATTGGTATTTTTCGCAATGCCTCTATGCCGGGTTTTCTACGCTTTGCATTCTTTTTGGCACCTTTTCCGTGTTTTGTCTATGCGTGTCGGGTCTGAATTTTTCTGCGTTTTTTACTGCAATGGCTTTCCGACCCCTGTTTTCTGGGATTTTAATATATTTTTCCTAAAAAAATATTTTGGGCTTTATTAATTATTTATGGGTTTTGATAAATTTTTCCTAAAAAAATATTTTTGGGTTTTATTAATTTTTCCACAAAAATTACTTTTTGGGGTTTTCTGATTTTTTGCCATAAAAAATCATGGGAGGGTTTTGCTTGATTTTTTCCTCAAAAATCATGGTTTTATCACGTGATGTCTGGTATTTTACCACGTGATGTTGGTTCCTTACCACGTGATGTTCTGGGTCTTGCCATGCGAAGTTTCAAGGTTTTGTTCGATTTTTTCCTCAAAAATCGATTTACGGTTTTTTACCATTTTTTCCACAAAAATGATGATTTGTATCTTCAGTTTTGGAGGGTTTGCCAATTTTTCCTCAAAATCATGGTTTCAAGTTTCAGTTTGGTTACCCAACATCAGGTTGGATGGATTCTGGTATTCTTGGTCATTGACACGTTGCAGATCCAGGGAGGGTCTCTGCAACAGAGTGTTCTTTCCATTTGTGATCAAAAGACCTGCAGTGTTGTCTGTAGGGTAGTTAGTAGATAGAATGACCATTAAGGGAGGGTATTAGAATATTTAATTATATTTTAGTCACCTATATTTAGTTCCTTGTTTAATGGTCATTTACCTTTTTAGTTAATTAGCTTTTAAACTTTATTTAACGTTTAGCTTTTTAGTAGTTCACTTTAAACAACTTGTTCTTAATTTAGAACGTCATCTTGTAATCTCTATATATACGCTTGTATATTTTTTAATAGATTATCCAATTATTTTGAGCAATAATTTTTAAAGATGGAGGGATGTGGGAACAGGTTTCAGGGACAGGGGACCAAGGGCCTAAGTTTGGGAACGGTGGAAGGATGATAGGGGGGCAGCAATGAAATACATATAGTAGTTGACAAAATAGTTATAAAGATGTATAAAAATTACAAATGAAACTTTGGCAAACTAGTAAAACTTAGAAAATACTAAACATTTTAGTAAGCATTAAAATTTTAACATTGAACAATGAAAATGTCAAATTCAAAATTTATATTATATTCAATTTCATAATGATGATTACAATGAGTACGATGATGATTACAAATGTTTAAAATAACAAAATGGAGTGAAGTCCGCTTGCATTTCACTCTCACTCTTTCAACTTGCACTTGCAGCTCTCTCTCAAACTCACACTTATCAGCTTTTTGTTGATTTGTTTTTATGAGTAGAGATTTGAGGGTGTTTTATATGGCTTGTGGGATTTAGGTACCACCCATAGGCCATTAGAGTTCAGCATTAAGTAAGGCTCAACAAAAATTGAGTTTTTTAAAAAATCGCCTTTTTGGCCATTCGGCTGCAAGAGACTCTTGGGAGCCCCCAAACATCCCAGTGGCATCTCCAAGGCAGTGGCGTGGGGATATTTCCCCCAAGTCTCGAAAAAATCCACATCCGAGAAATGCAATTTTTGGGGAGGATGCATCCCCATGGAACACTGCTGTTTAGCCAAAAAGAACTTTTTGAATGACCTATTTTACACACACACACACACACACATGTAGTTGTTCCACCCTGTGAGGAGAAGAATTAATAAATGATTAATTTATTAAAATTCAAGGTGATTTAAAAAATATCCAAAAAAGTGTCATGTTGGCAATTTTAAAAAAACTAATTAGTCATTGAAAATGACTAATTAATTAATTACAATAGAAAATCATGTTGCGATTATCCCGGAATCTATGTACTCCACCTACTTTAGTGATTCTGCTTCACAATGATCTTTGCTTTTGCCAAGCAAATACAGCATGAAGAGGAAGATAAATGGTCCACCAAAATTCATATAAGCTAATATAGACTGATTTTCCTTTTTGCAGCCTTCCACAAGTACAGGAATTACCACAATATATTTGCTGGACTCCACCAAGCTCAACATCTCTTTTAGCATTTTTTTGTGGATATCATTGGGCAGAGATTGTTTTAACTTTTGGCATTCCCTTCTGTAAAATTTACTGTTATCTTATTTGAGATTCCTTTAATGTTTAAGGAATGAAAGCTTAAAAATTGTCATCCAAACCTGAGATTCTGTAACAAGTTCTTAGCATCTGAAAACAGCTGTAAATTCACCCATCCGTGAAAGCCTTTATAATTCAAAAACCATGGTTAAAAGCGCTCCTCCAGCCAAAAAATTCCATCATCTGAAAACATTAAGGTCATTATGCCAAGTGATGATGGGACGAGTCCTACACATAAAGGTTTGTATGAATCAATTTACTTAATGCTTGTCTCCCAACAAGCCATCACTTTGTCATTTAAGTTCAACATTCAAGAATAATAAGCAAACATCATTCCTAATTCCATTGTAAATGATATGCTCTTCAAAAAACTGTTCAGGTGAATTCAGAAGGCCTCAAGTTTCTCTGTACCATATCTCTTCAATCATTTAGGTTTCTTGAGAAAACTTCCAAGTGCTCTTTCCTCGAGTTTCTCCATAAGAAATCTCAAAAAACTGGGTACACGGAAGGACCAATAGAAATACCTAATAGCAAAAAACTCAAATTGTTTAAAATTGCCTCAAAAGCCCAAAAAAGGAAAGGTCAAAAGAAGTTTAAGGTCATCATATTTCACAATGTCATCATTACAATGTCCTCAATACCCTCAACCACATCAAAGCAATTATCTCTTTGTGTTAAGTGACAAACACCAAGCAATAATCTGTGTTATCTGACATCATAACCGACAAGCAGATCAGCTTCAACTTTGTTGTCCTTGAAAAAATCAACACTCACATGAATCCTTCAACACAGAAGAAAAAATTCCCACAAATGGCTTGAACCGCTTGGGAGTCAAAAGAAGATAAGGAAGAAAAGGTATCCCAAGAGCTTTACTAAACAATATTTGATACCCCTTTTGTTTGAAACGCTCTCACACTACCTGCCAAGGTCATAAATAAAGATTTCAAGTTCCTTCTTTTAATTGTCCATCCTGACCTGACTTTGTGGGATAGAGGAATGTGGGGCCTGAGGATATGGTTTCAACTTTCAAGGATGACAAAATTTTACTGAATTTTGGGGATTAACAGGATGACTATCTAAACAAACTAAAAGCAGCCAAGATTTTAGAAAGTAAAAGCTATATGGTGAATTTCCAATGGCAATCCTCCCCCTGTTACATTATTAGGGTTTTTTAACATTGCTTTCCATTAAAAGTTACCTTTCAATATTTTTATGCACCAAATATAACAGTCTGTCCAGTTCTCCAAAAGGGGAAGATCCCTCCAAGTTCCTACGACCCTGGGATGTCCAGGGCACCACCTGGACCTTCTGGGACAGACTTCAAGTGGAATACTGGGATAACCACTTTGATGATGTATATCCTCATGAAGTTCACTCTATGAAACCATTGTATCACTCACAAATATATGCAGATAAGAATGTAACAGGTCACCTAGTCTAAATCCCAAAACAATTGAAGAAATATTTAGGAGATATGTTCACTAGCACTGAAAATTTTGGTGTTGCATCACATTCCTTCACCCATGTTACACAATTTTCAAAAAATCCAAATGTTACAATTCTTTAATGTTCTGGCACATGCTAAGATATGCCTTAAAAGATATTCAATTTCGGCAACATCTCTTTCCTGCCGCTTGGGGCCACAAAGCATATGACCTTGTGGATTATTGCTAAACCATCAAGACTCTTTACCCTCTCACAATTGCACCTGGCTCCTAAGAATTGGTTTGTGGAAGAAGGGGTTTCAAATTTCAACGTATTTTCCATGACTTTTGATACAATCTATCTTAAGAGAGAGAGAGAGATATAAAACATGGGTTTAAATGCCCCATGATACCAGGGCGTGAATGGGAGACCTATTTCCCTGGCACACCTTGTTGCATGCTTCTTGAGAGTTGGCCAGAAGATCCTGGGTCATCACTGTGATAAGAAGCCCTTACTACCACTCAGGCTAAACCTGTTGGTTAACTTCTCATACAATCTTATACACAATGTGGCAAAAAATTATTGGAATTTAATTTTTCAATATTTGAGCATACTTACTTTTAGTAGTAAGCGCTATGAAGTGATGCCTAAATATTTTAAAATCTTCTGTAAGAGCTGTTTTCTCCCCAACTAAACCTTGTATTCGTAGATGATTTATATGGATAAAGTTGGTTGAGGCAACATCTTGGGAGTGAAAAATCTTGATCCTGAATCTATTGTAGATAGGTCTAAGGGGGTCGCTCTATGTGCTTTAATCTTGATAAATATTTTTCAAGCTTTTAAAAGGATTAAAAGCTTGAAATATTAATACATGGGTCAAATGGTGGCCAATCTATTGTGTCTGATACCGCTTTTCTAAGGAAAGCTGTAAAGTAGCCTTTGGATGAGACTAGTTGAGAAATACCTAGCGGATCGAGAAGAAAATGATCAAAGTGGTTATCTTCGATCAATCAATCAATATTTTTGAAGTCAATTGTCTAATTGATACTGACCTACCAGCCCTTTGTTTTATAAATGCCAAAGATGATCATAAAGGAGATGGGCAATATTATGTGTTTAAACTTATAGTAAGGTGCAGGAGAGCAGAGAAAGTTTCCTAAGTTGCATTGAAGATATCTTTCCTTTAGAACCAGTGGAGCTTGGGACAAAACTGTGTAATGTCCTGTTTTATAAATGCCCTAGCTTTTGCTAGAATAAGGTGACTTAATCATAAGATATCTCTAATTTATTGGAGAAATTCAACCATAGGGAAGCTAGAATAAGGTGACTTGATAAGGTGCCCCAGAGATCCTCTACCCTAGGCCCAAGGGCAGATATACCATCTCTCTTGGCCTCATGTGGCTTGTGCCATTAATATGAGGTGGTGTACCTAGTGAATTGTCCTGTAACCGTTCCCCTTCATCATGTCATCCAATTCCACTTCCTATGATTAGACTCCTTAGTATGTTATCCACCATGACAAAAGGTTGAGGTGTATTTACAATAGGATGCCCCAAAAGTCCATCCCTTCTAACTCCAAAGCCAGTTTCCCTTGTACCTGTCCCCTTTTATAAATGCCCTAGTTTTTGCCCTAAAATCCTACTAGGTTTAGAAACATTAACTTAATCATAAGATATCTCTACTTTATTGGAGAAATTCAACCATAGGGAAGCTAGAATAAGGTGACTTGATAGGGTGCCCTAGAGATCCTCTACCCTAGGCCCAAGAGCAGATATACCATCCTTCTTGGTCTCATGTGGCCCATGCCATCCAATTCAAGTGGTGTACCTAGTGAGGTATCCTATAACATTATTCTCCAAATTGATCTCCCTTCCATCTCTACATCAGATGAACCTTCTTCCCTTTATATATTCTCATGTGAGGGAGAGGTTACATCTCTTCATCATGCCTGCCCCTTGGCAAGAGACACAACCTTTCACAATTAGCACCCTTTGAAATAGTACAACCCTTCATAATTTCTGCCCTTTGAAAGAGACACAACGTTACCTACTTCCCATTCCTTTCTTCGTCCATTAATCCTTCCTTGATTCCCATTCTTCATTCATTTCTTCCATCCTCCTTATCCCTTTTCAAAAGATCTCCTCTCTCTTGTATCTCATGCTTTAGAGAGTCACGACTCTTCATTCCATGCCTTTTGACCATTCATTAACTTAATTACAATTTAATTATATTATATTATATTTTTATTTATTTATGTCTATAATTATTTATTATTAAATCCTATTTCAAAATGGGGACATTACAAACTGTGACAGGGAAAAACTGACCTTGATAAATACTTTTCAAGCTTCTAAAAGGAACAGTGGCAGATTGGAGTTGCTTGATTGGAATGAACAAATAAGAAATGGAGACAGGATGCCACCCACCTGACACACTATGTTCCACCATATTTCCAGGATGGAGACAGCAGAGAACCGGGGGATACATTTTCTATGGTCTAATATTTTATTCCATATGCTTAATTCAAAAAAGATAAGTCTAATGTTCCACAATTACATGCCTTAAAGATACAAGCAACTGTGATCGATTGTAATCCACATAAGATTATTTTTAGGCCATTCACAAATTCGTCATATGCATTATACAATCAAACAACATTAGAGTTGAATTGAAAGTTCACATGAGAGTTGAAGAAATATTTATCTCTAATTATGCCCCAAACAGATGATGTGGTCTAATATTTTATTCCATATGCTTAATTCAAAAAAGATTAAGTCTAATGTTCCACAATTACATGCCTTAAAGATACAAGCAACTGTGATCGATTATAATCCACATAAGTTTTACACAATTTCATTCCTTAAACATGCAATTAAAGGATGCCACCCACCTGACACATTATGTTCCACCATATTTCCAGGATGGAGACAGCAGAGAACCAGGGGATACATTTTCAGAAAAGATTATTTTTAGGCCTTTCACAAATTCGTCATATGCATTATACAATCAAACAACATTAGAGTTGATTTGAAAGTTCACATGAGAGTTGAAGAAATATTTATCTCTAATTATGCCCCAAACAGATGATGTGGTCTAATATTTTATTCCATATGCTTAATTCAAAAAAGATAAGTCTAATGTTCCACAATTACATGCCTTAAAGATACAAGCAACTGTGATCGATTATGATCCACATAAGTTTTACACAATTTCTCTCCTGTGAGATGCAAGTGCCCTTTCAAAATAAAGCCCCACCTGTAATTTATAACAGACTGACAGAAATATTCAACCTTTTTATTAAATGATAAATGCTTAAAAACTTGCACACGATCAAATCCTGAAGCTGTTTACTTAATTATCATGGATTGTGGAAATCTGATAGAATTGATAAATGCTTGCGCAGGTTAGGGGATGGCAGGCTGTCCCTAAGACAGTCACGAGACGCCTAACACATCCCCAGCTGTCTCGGGGATCTCCAGCTGTCCTCTATCCATCCCCCTGTTTCCAGTACATGTAGAGCATACATAGTAAAAAGATTATGTGTAAATACTTTGAACAGTAAAAAGATTATGTCTAACTACTTTCATGTGTATAAATGGATGCAAGAAATTCCATCACCCTCAAGGAAGGGAGGGAGAGCATCATCAAGGAGGGGCAAAAACATGGGAAATGGTCAAAGTTGCCATCATTGCCAAGATTGTTGAGATAAGTAACATTTTAGGGTTTGGCTGGTTGCCCTAGATTTGGTAGGATAGAGTCAATGTATTATTGTTAGTGTCGAGACCTTGTTTACCAGACGGTCAGGTCAAGATCGTCTCCCCTATGTGTGTGTGTGTGTGTGTAGTACTGAATACTAACATTTATAATTTAAATTGATATATGTAAATGAACTCAAGCATGGGAGTATCTCAATTCATATATATGCATATTTATATAATTACTGATGTAATTAATTTTTAAATAATACAAATTTAAATCTAGGGAGACATTATGGAAACGGCTTTTAAAGACGAAGTCTCCATATAATGCATATTTAATTGTCGAGCATATTCTCTAGCTTGGGTGTTACTTGCCAAGGCATCCATTACTTGCGAGTGATGGAGGTGATCGAATTCATGGTATTTAGGAATGCAAGAAACATTGAATGTCAAGCGAAACCGTGGCATTAGAGATAACTATCTCTTGATTGTGCTATCAATTAATCTATTTTTGAATCCGACCATATGGTATAGCGGATTCCAGGAAAAAGCATTCATTATGTTGTTTGGAAGGAATGCTGAAAAGATAGTAGAATAGAGAATAGCAGAATAGCAGATGTCGAGATTCGAAAGCTGGTTCGTGAGTGAACAGCTCTTAGCCGAGAAAAATCGGCTTATCTTCTATTGCATTGTCGAGCTAAACAGGCATGAAACATTACCTTTCTTTCTATGCTCTGTCGAGCTTTCATATGACCTCATAGCAGTAGATATACATCAATCTGTAGAATTAATACTATTTGCATTTGAATATAGCATTGGAAACATTTGCAGCCAGCCATATAGACTGTTAGCTATAAGTGTTTGCTTACCATAGAGCAATTAAGAGAATCTCATGCATACAAAAGTAAATCTAACCTTTCTAAGAATTGTTCTGATTCAATAACTTTTGCAGTCTCTATTTCTCCTAAGCATATTATATGTTGTATCAATCCCTTAGACTGCAAGTTAATAGTAGCAATCGATCAAAACCATGATATCAAACTCGAATATAAAGATTTGAAATGAAATATTTTTCCTTTTATACTGAGCTGTAGTTAAGCCAATAATGACATTTTTGTAGTTTGTCATAATTGATAAAGACACTTATGTGGTTGAACTGAGATTTGAGGTAGGTAGAACCTTTGTTCTACATAATCAAATCATTGTAATTAAATCTAAGAGGTTGATAAACCAAATCTATTTGAAGTCAAGGAGCCATAATTGGCTCATATACCATTGTAATTCCTTGGGTATGTTTAACCCGGCCAATAATGGTCATTTGAGAGTGCGTGGAGATTAAGTTAAAATGTAAAAGCACAATGTTGTGGGGAAAGAGACATACATGTATGTATGTATGTGCAAGAGATGCACATACATGTACACATGCAATGTGCCAGACGTACACATCTGCATACATAGTAAAATAATGTGAATGATTAACATGAATCATGATGAGAGTAGTAACTCTCGAGAAGATCTATACATGTAATAAGAAATATATTGAAGTTGAAGCCATAAGTTAATCTAGAGGTGTAAGAAATCCAACTGAGTCTTGTGTAACCTTCAAGCAGTTGACACAATGCAGTGTTAGCATATCATAGCGGCTAAGTCCACCTGGTCAAGTCAACTAGAACTTGAGTAATGATGTAACAAGTCGAATGGGGTAGTCAACAATGATTGCGTGCTAAACGTGTTTTGCAACTATATAAAACCTTTGGCTAAGGTGGCGCAGTGTTCTGCATGTGCCTGTCAGTTCACTAGATGCAAATGCACTTACTAGGCCAATGGCCATACTAGTTAGAAGGCACCTATGGTGTGTGACCGACTAGAGTCATGTAGAGTCTAAACCATAGTTACAAGACTCGGACTCGGTACCCAGACTCAGCAAATTGAAAAACCCAAGAAATTCAAAGATTTTTAAGGATTTAAAACCTGTTTCATGCATCCTTTAATAAATAAACCTTAAAGACACAATAATCCTATGTTACCCCGAGTTTCCGGGATGGGGATGGCAGGGAACGGGGGTACGCGTTTCCAACACGGTGAATTTTTGTGCCAATTTTGGGGACAGCTAGGGGACGGCAAAGGTGACAGCTATATAAAAATAGGGAAAATTAAAATATACAGGGGAATTTAAAATATTCATATGAAAACATGGATAAAGAATGCACATATAAATTATAGAACCTTAACATATAAGAACTAGCAAAGTTCTTACGCGAAATTTGTGTTAAATTGAAAGTAAAAGTCAAATTGCTTATAGAATTCACTGTCAATATGCAGAATATATGGGGACGTCCCCTAGGAGTCCCTTGTCCCCAAGACGGGGACGCCTGAAAAAAATACCGTAGCAATAATCTCATCAAATAGAAGCTACTTTGAACACATACACAAGTTTACATTCATCACATAAGTATAAATGCAAATTTTAGCCTTGACTTGAAGGAAATAATCTAAACTAAATAACACATTAGAAATACAAATAGTGTCAAATGTCTACAAAATTCATGGAATATGAAATCCATGTCATCAAATATTCGAAACATATATCAACATAAAAGCCAGAGCCTAGAAGTCTAAGGCTCGGAGGAGCCAATATCATTGATTACTCGACCCCGCAACCGTTCTACGTGTGCGCCTAAGTTAGGTCCTGGAACATTCTCCAGCCATGATCTCTGCCTGTGTCTCAGCCTTTACCTATACTCAGCTAGCTACAGCAGTGACTAAGGATAACACATTTGCCTTGATAGTGACTAATCTAGTGGTATCTCAGTCTACAAATCTGTTTCAAGTACTTAGATGGTGCTTGTTTTCCATTTCGAGGTGCATTATAGTCCTATCGCTTCCTTAGAAGGGGTTGTTTCATGCCAAAAAGGTGCTACATTGTTGCTGTTACTGACTGTCCACAAATCTGAGTTTGCATCAGGTCCGCAACTTCCAAATTAGCTGCTCAATCAACATATTTTGGTGCCTTTAAAATTACTAGACAGTTGTTAAGTCATCTCATATTGTTATCTTCAAGTTTAGCAATGACTATACTCCAAAAGTAATGTGAAAAAGCATTATGAATTAATGTGAAAACACTGTTCAAACTTATCAGGATATAAACTTAATTGGTGTTGTCAAGAAAACTCTTTCTATTCGGCAAAATCTTTCAAAAAATAAAAATAATCAGGGGTTTACACTACAATTTACCAAGAAAATATCAAATATTTTGTAACTATTCATTCTAATCCAACTAATCCAAGAAAAATGACTTTTTAGGGCAAAAGAGAAAAGATGTGCACCTTTTATTGCACTTAAAACTAGACCTTTTTATTTATTTTTTGCTTTTGTCATGTGCTGGCACAGCAGAGTCCAGGGTCGGGACTCGCGAGTTTGCTGAGTCTGACAGACTTGGCCAGACTTGGCCGAGTCCAAGTCCCAGGGTCCTCTGGTCTCGGCAGAGGTGACCCGCCTCAGGACTCGCCGAGTCTGAGCCAGACTCTGCGAGGCCTGTCTAAACACCAGGCTCAGATGGCAATGAGACCTAGTCGTGTGTCTACACCCTCATGAAGGGTAGGGCCACTTCTGCATGGAAGGTGTGCTGGGGACTGCCAGGTCTATGGTTGGAGGTAAAGCACCTTGATTATGCTCTCCCTCCTGCAGAATAAGTCTCTAAGATTCCGGATTGGAAAGCAAACAACAATAAACTCTAACTCTTCTCATTTACTTGTTGCATATTTATATATGTTAGATTTAAAGTAGAAGTTATCTACTTCCTTATTTAAATGCATTCAGTTGATGCTTGATTACATTCATCTCTTGATTCTATTTCGTTAGAAAAAATTATAAAATTGATTAATGTAAAGTTGGCAATTCTTTTTATGAAAATAAAAAGAGTTTTCCTTATGTTTTCTTTATGAATTAGTTAGAATATTACAAATTTAGTCTAAAACCAAGATAAACATCACAATTATTTTAACAAATCTGGCAATTATATTGTCTCGGCAAGTTATTTCACTCAAGTTGAAGTAATTTTCTTGCTTTTAGGATACAGATACAGAAAAGGATTTTGCAATCAAACGCACCAAATGCATGATTGTTCTTATGGATAGGAATCCAAAAAGTATTTTAGCACACTAACATCTACAAAGAAGGCGGTTTCAAGGACCATTGAGATGTGTGATGTCTTTCAATAATGAAGAAGTCTCCCAAAAGACTGTTACAAGTATCTTGCTGTAAATACTAAAATTTTAACCACATTTCAATCCCTAAGATTTAAATCTATCTGGAAATTAGTTCCATCCATGGTCAGCCAGGGCTTATAGTTGAGAGGAATCATATGATTTTCCAGAATCATCCAAAAGTTGTAGAGAATGTGGAGAAATGTCCAAAACCAAGTATGAAAAGAAAGGGGAATCAAGGCTAATCTGCAACAGTTACCAAGGATTACAAAACATAAAAGGAGTATAAAATAGACATCTCCACAGGATAGTTGGAACATGGATCACTTAGAATTTAATTGTGCATTGAAAGGGAATTTAAGATTATCTGAAAAATGATTAGAAGCTCAAATGGTGAAGTCATTTCCTTTGAAGCTTGGTTTGCTGGCAAAAGAAAATATAATGTGGGAGAGGTAAACAGATTAGTGGAAACTGGAACTCATCAAGACGGACCAAAACAAAGAATAAAATACTCAACTTTTAATCTTCTAGTTCTAGTTGATGAATTCAATTAAGGTGTTATTAGCATGGAAAGATAAGGCCTATTTTATAAAAAATAGAAAAAAAAAAAGATAGTAAGACTTACAACATCAGAAGAATTTTCTAGAGAACAAACAGACTGGTATAGAAGAAACAGAAATTTATAAAGAAAAAATGTTGGATGCATAAAAACAATGTATAAGAATACTCAAATATCTGATATTTTAATTTTGGAGCATCTTATGCATCAACATCTAAAGCGTTTATTGCTGGTTAAGGCTGGACATACTTTATAGAACAAAAAAGAAGATTTCCAAATGTTTTTTGACAAACACTAATAAGAATATACAGTAGCAGTCAATACAATTTAACAAGCAAAGTCAATCATACTTTTTTCTGACAAATGATGTATTGGAACTCATCCAAAATCCAGTGGACTCACACTATACATTTAGTATCATCACCATTATTTGAAAAAACTTGTTAAAGAAAAGAAAACTGAAATTCAGTATTGTACAACATAGATGTAGACTGTAGAACATACCCTACAGTTTGCTATGGACAAATTAATCATGACCTGACAAACTTATAAACTTTACTGAGACAAGCCTTGACTAATGATAAATACAATGCTCATATTTGCACTTGTAGTTATGACATTAGAATATTTGTTGTTACCATTAATAAATGTTGATACAAAAAAAGTAGGTTACATAAACATAGGAAGACATTTCATCCACACATACAAACATTCTAATAAATGGCAGATGCATCCATAAATACAAACACTGAACATAACATAGTTAATACAATTATATATCAGGCCCTCTCTATCTTCCTAAGAGCTCTGATCCTTTTCATTATTCTTCAGAAAAAAGCTCATAAGAGTCCAAGACACATCCCAAATTCACTACATAAAGGATAGTTCAATGTTTTCAAGCAAAACTTTGCCTCCAGCAACCTTCTTCATTCTTTTATGTCAAAATTGATAGGATGTCTCCTACAAGAAGAGGAATCAGAAAATGCACATTTTAAAAAAATAAAGGGAAAAAACTAATTCCCTTGAGAATAAATTTGATAATGTATAAGCACAGAGAATTGAAAAATCAATATAATGAAAGAGGCCATCAAACTTCCAGTCATCTATGCCTCCTCCAAACCAATCTGATCGCATGTCCCAACACACTAATCTTGCTTGTTCAATACTAATTGAGGTCTCGATGTGAGTTTATGTAACACTGAATAACCACCTTAATGTATCAAAGAGACATATTATTATTTTGCCTTTGTTATGTACAAGGTTGGTTCCATTTAAAGGATAGAATAGCAAGAATTGTGGGTATGTATGCATGCAAGCACACACACCACATACAATGACAGAAACATGAACATACCACACAGAGACATATCCAGAAATGGACATACATGCACCTGCAGACAGAAATGGACATGCATACGCATGCACAAATGCTCAGACACAGACACAAACAAACGTGCACAAACAGACACAGAAGCACATGCTCGTGCAAACACATGTATGTTGACAGAGTGGTTCTGTTGCCTTTTAAGGCTTCTGAAAACAAATTTAAGGATTTAGTATAGATACAGCTATAGTTTTCCTTGTGTACACTTCCTTAAAGGCTACATAATACAGAAGAGTCTAAGATTCTTGCAATCACTCGTTTGGATTTATTTTGCTCTTTATCCTTTTCTCTTGCATATTATGAAATTAAGAAAGCAAATGCTGTTTTAAGTATATATTGCATAATCCAGTCAGCAACATATCAGGCGCATTTAACAGGTGGTGTATTTGTAAACCCAAGCGATTCTTTATATATCAACTTCCATAGCCAGAGTCAAGGTTACTTGCCCAAATTTAATATGTCATTAACCCAGTTTCGGCAGCTCGTTGTACTACAAATCTAGCATATCAGGTGCATTTAACAGGTGGTGTATTTGTAAACCCAAGCGATTCTTTATATATCAACTTCCATAGCCAGAGTCAAGGTTACTTGGGGAAATTTAATGTCATTAACTCAGATTCGGCAACTCATTGTACTACAAATCTAACATATATTTACTGAAATCCTTAGAGTTCAACTGGAAACCATTATAGTCTACCTGCACACCAATAATATACATCTAAGAGAACATCTTACATGTTTAAACAGCCATTTGAAAATGATTTTTCCTTCAAACATACTGAAGACCTTTTTACCAGAAGATCAGTTACAAGTTACCATGAAGGAGGCCTGGAAAAGAATTGCAACTTGTATAAATCCCAATTAAGAAACAGATAAGGTCACTAAATATGGGTAGTAATTCAAATGATTTCGGTGGACACTTCAAAAGACAAAACAAATTGTTAATAAAAGCTAGAACATCAAGTAGTAGAGTCTAATCAAAAGCTAAAAACATGAGGTATCATCCCAAAGCACATATTCCATACTACACGGTTTTGACTATTTGCAAATATATTTATTCAAAGCAAGCTCAAAAAATGCAAGCAGTAGAATCTCGAAAGACATAAATGGAGATCCTTGAATACAATCACTTGTTAGAACATAAGATTGAACCAAAACAAAGGCTGAAACATAGAGTAACTCCCAAACTGATTTTTCCTTTAATAGAGAACAAGCATCATCACCCAACATAATACAGAGAACCTTTCAAATACAATCTATTCTTTAAATTAGAGCATGTGAGAGAACTCAAAAGTTGAACCATTTAATAAACAACCAACCTGTTTTTTCTTAGATCGTTTTTCTTTGTCGGCTGCTTCACGCTTTGCCCTCTGTTCAATTTCAGCATGGCTCGCTGCCTCCTCTTCACGAATGAGTTCTTCTTGCATTTTTATAGAAACATCTCTCTGATAAGCCATTTCAACATGATTGCTGACACCAATGAAAGTACTTCATAAGTTCATATTTAAAAACACCACACACACGTTACTAAAACTTAACTGAAGTGTCTACATTTATTAGATTTCTCATTTTACAAACTCTACATTTAACAGCATAGGTGATATGAAAACCATCAGATACTGTAGATCAAATGTTAAGAGTGCAACTGCTTAATGATCATAATCAGCTGGTGCCCAACTCAATTCTAATTACAATATCTTACTCATTCAAGATAGGCATTTCCCATTAAAAAATCCTAATTACAGCAGAATACTGATGGCCGAACAACAAACAAGATACAACCAACGGAGTTCACGGTAGAGCGCATTATTGCAGCAAAAGGATGAAATTGATTTTCTGAATTCATCTATAATGGTGAACTTTTTAGCAACCATTAATGAGCTTCTTATCAAAAACTTATGAGGCCCAAATAAAATTTGTTCTTTTAGAACATTCAGCATAGTTTTCATAAAAAGTGAGGAAAATATTAAATCAATGTCATTCAAGTTCAGGCAGCTTATTTGAAGTGGTCCAAAAGAAAACCAGAGATAATGAAAAATACATTTAAAGAACAGCCCAGAATATCAGAAAAATCCCACTTGCATAACTACAAACAGTCCTACCATGATTTAGATCTTAGTGCATAAGAAAAAGGAAAGTTAAGCCTATGGGTATTTGTTGAATTGGGCAGCCTTTGTCTGAACAAAGGTTTGACCCTTCGTTTCTTAGCTTGAAAAATATTTGTAAAATACACAAAACTTGAGATACAAGTAGATAGATTGTCATGATGATGAAGATCTTCTCAAGTTTCAAAAAGGCCATTAGAGTAAGACTGCAGGGGTGGGGCATCCCATCAAGCTGAGTTAGATCCATATTTGTCCTTCTGTTTGAGCATGTTTGCCACCAACCAACTGTGAAATGCTTGACTTGGTTGGGATTTGTGCAAAGGTACATGTCCACCACCATTTTGAGAGCTTTATGCAATGCTGGGCTCTTTGCAGCAGGCTAAAAGTGTTTATGTGCAACCACATCCCCACTCTGTATACTCAATACATCTCAATCCTCAACTTACAAGGACATGCACCGTGATAACAAACAGTATGATCAGAAAAGGAGCAACTATATGAAGTAGGTATGGCGTTGGGTAAGATGGAAGTTTAAATTTAGAAAGAAAAAAATACATAAACTATATTAATGTCCACAGGTGACCAATATTAGGTCAATGGAACTCAACAGTACATAATACAATAGAAAGTTCAAGGAGCAGAATTTTTTTGAGAAGCCCAAAAAGGGGAAGGAATAAAAACAAAAAATAATACTACTGCAGCCCACAACCACATATGGTCAAGAAGCCAATGCAAATAGCCAAATAGGGGGACAAGATCCCCAAAGAGCACAAGATGAAGAACAGTAAAGAGATAGGAGACAAGTCTCATCAAATATCTCTATCCAGACCTGAAATGAAAGCCATTGATGTCATCCTCAATCACTGTGAGAGGACCGATACAAGATCAGATAGTGCTTGTTGGGGAGTGTTGAAGACCAGGAGGTTTGAGCTAGGGTATTCAATGAGGAAGCAAGGCACTCCCTCTAGAATCACTACTAACATCAAAGGCCAATGTAAGCCCTGTAGTAGTGAAGAATCTGATTATATGCATCCATTCCAGTGACTGTAGAGGACTAGACAAATGTCATTGAGAAGGAGCAAAGTCTTGCTGCCAGAAAGAAGCAGAACACACTACCGAAAGGGAACATGCTGGAGTGTCTGAATGAAAATGATAAGTTCTGTAAGTAAGAAACTGTCCAAGTGTTTTTTAAATCTCTATGAATAGAAGCATTCTCTATCACTGCATGGAGTGTGGAAATATCATGTCTCTTATTAGATTTAAACTTTTCAAATAGCAAAGATAGAATGTTTGAGTTATATATCAAAGCAATACTGTGCTTGCCAATGTTAGAAAATAATAAGAAACAAAGCTATTATGGACATACATGGTATACATGGAGAACAGTTTAAGCAACAAGAGTTGCCATTATGATAAAAGACGCAATAGAACACTTGTATCTGATGGGAACCCCATCATTTATTTGGAAAAACCTTGAATTTAAAAAACCAAATACGTTCATTTTTTGGCTGCCATGTTTTTGGTACAACTGTCTATCAAACCACATAAAATAATTCCCAATGTGTGATGATGTGATATTTATTGTAGATATGGTTTTCCGAGAAGAAGATCAAGAAACATAAATGATTATAATTGTAAGGATTTTCCTTAAAATTTGAAGGCAAGATTTGCTTAAGCCTTCATAATTTTGGATATTCCCTATTCAAGGAAGCAGCTTGAAATAATTGCACTCTCAGAATCAATCAATTCACCAAAATATCTACCTAAACCATTTGCTACAACAAAAAATCCCATTAACCGTTGATGATAAACATCTTGGCAGTTTTAGCGCACTACTATTGTCCATGTGAAGATGACATGTTTAACAAGAGAGATGGTTAAATTTTGGTCTTTCATTAAACATAGATCTTTTGCAAAGGTGGATTTTGTATTTTTCAATTTATGCCTGTGTATAAAGATTCCTCACAAAGAGAAATATGCTTTAGAATTGCATTCATTAATCAAGGCCCAAGGGTGTTGGTTCACCCTCTCCAACCAATCCTATCCCTATTTGTCCTTTCTTGTCACGTTCTAGTCTGACATATATTGTAGCATGTGACTAGTTTTCACATTAGTTCACAGCCCTGCTATAGTATGATATTTGCATCCCAGGTTGCACGGTTAAGATAGAATATAGATATAGCATTGGGAAAAATATTTGAACAATTAAGTGCATATTTCAATCCATTCACAAAAGTTTCAGCCATCAAAAGCAACTAGTAGTTTTTATAAATTATTTTGTTCTCTTCTTTGAGTAATTTTATTTTCTTTCAATTATTTTCATATTCATAATATAGGTTGAAAACCAGGAGGTTTGAGCTAGGGTATTCTATGAGGAAGCAAGGCATTCCCTCTAGAATCACTACTAACATCGAAGGCCACTTTAAGCCCTGTAGTAGTGAAGAAGCTCATAATATGCATCCATTCCAGTGGCTGGAGAGAAGTAGATAAATGTCATTGAGAAGGAGCCAAGTCATGCTGCCAGAAAGAAGTAGAACCACATTACCAAAAGGAAACATGATAATAATAAAGTAAAAACTACTAAAATTATAATGTTGTACTTGTGTTGATATTTAAGTTTACAGATATGTATTTTTTCTGTTTTAACTGTTTTTATAATGAATATTCATTATTCAGTAGACTTTTTGTCCAGCATTCTAACATGAACAATAACAAAAAAAAACATATTACAATTTCAGTCTTTACAAGATCCTCAAATAAAAACCTGTCTCAGTCTTTAGAAAAGAATTCAGATTTCCAATTTCTCCTGTTGCTTTCCCTATTTTCCATTAGTTTTAGAGTTGGCACACACTGCCATTAAATATTTGCCTCACCATTAAAGGTGTTTCGTTAAAATCTACCTTCTTGAAGTTCAAAAGAACACAAAAGCTTTCAATGCAAAACAAAAGTTTTACAGAGATTTAACAATGTCACAAAGCAGAGGAAGGTAAGAAATTTTATAGTGGAATATGACACTGGAATAGTAATCAAAAAGCATGGATAAGATTGAAGGTTTGAATTTGAAACTTAAGACTGATTTCTCAATTTTCCTTCTCTTGATGTCTCTGGAATTCAAATAAATAAGCTGATTTATTGGCCGAGAGGGAATCAATTTAACAAGCAGAACAGGGGCTAAACCTGTTAAATTTTGAAGTTTGTTATTGTATTATGGACCTAGGACGAGTATAAGGTAATTTAAATGAAGAGAAACCCAATCCATAAACCAAGCTCAAGTATTCTGTTTCAAAATTTTATTCTCTTAATGTATTTTACTTTATATTTCATGAATATGTTTTCCCTTCAGCCTTTTGGATAAGAGATATGTTGCAGATGGAGAGTGGTGTATTTGATGTAACTAGCTTGACATGGGATTTTCTACCATTGCGATTAATATTTGCAAATCCTATCAACAAAAGATCATATAGTTAAAATGGGATTGCTTGTACAACAAATTACAATTGCATTTCTCTGAGCAAGTATTATTAGATAGTACTAGAGGTTCATAATTCAATAATGGGATATGGAGGAACAAACTATTATTATAAAAATCTGCCAGTGACCGACCATAACTAGTGCCATGTTTTAAGGCATGCAGAGAAAATGCAGAAAAACAATTGAAGACACATAGAGAGGAACACTGGGGAGCAAGAGCATTTAAGAAATCCAACAAGAGGAGAGAAAGAAGAGGGAAGGTGGAGATACCCCAAGAAAGAAAAGCAAGGAGGGCAAACAGAAAGAGAACAGCAGCAGCAGTGTGTAAAGATGATCTAAGAGAAATTTTAAAAACAAGATTGAAGTCCAAGCCATTTATAATTTTGTCAGAAAAAATAATGGGACTGGACTTCAATGAGAAAATTCTTACTTTCTACAGAGAACAGAAAATGCCTCTGTTACTGGGTCCATAAAAAATGAGCAATGTCGCTATAGCTGACCCACTGTCGTACCAAAAGGGACAGGAGTGGCAGTGGTTTTGGGGTTGCCCTTCCGTCAGTTCTTAAAAAAATCTTCAGATTACTAAAACAGTTGATAAGATAAAATAATTTGAGCCAGTCTGAAATTTCTGAAACAGTCAATAAATTAACTTATAAGCCTTTCATTATCACATTGCATTGAAAACCAGAACGCCTGGAAGAACAGGGCAACATATCCTAATCATCATGGCTTTTTGAAGTTTCAGGGTCCTTTCATCTCACCAAAAAATGCTTCCTGTAAATGAATTTTTCAATGTTTTCCTGCCAGGGAATATATTCATTTATATTTAATATTTATATGGAATATTTTCTCAATTCATTTCTTTTAATAGTCTAAGTTATTAAACCAATCAATAAAAAAAATCTAAGTCATTAGGTTTTTAATTATATAATATATGTATTTTATATTTATAAATTCTATTTATTAAGTTGAAATGTTTAATATAGTTATATAGTTATTATAAAAGTTTATATATATCAGCTGTACCAAACCCAGAGTAATAAAAAAAAATTGTCATACCAGCATACCCAAACTCCAAACCTGTATCCAAACCAGTAACTTTGAAAAAAGCCTGCAACGCTGAGAAATTGAGGATGGATACAGGAACCGCCTGCTCTATATAAAATGTACAGAAGATGAAAAGGAGGCTTATCAATAAATTGAAGAAGGTACATCTTTTAAATCAAAGCAGATGGTTAATGAAGACCACAAGACCACATGATGAGCTAATGACAGTGATGGAAGGTCACAAGGCCTTCATAGAGAAGATAAAACAAAAGAGCAAATAATAGTTGCAATATTGAACCACTGGAGTTGAACTCAAATAGACATTTCAGAGCAAACAATATTGAACCACTGGAGTTGAACTCGAATAGACATTCCAAGTTTTGGGTCAATGGTTTGTGGTATGAATTTCTGATCTCCTCAAAGCAGTTTGCAAAGCAAAGAAAGGCAGCATAAAGGAATTTTATCTTTAGAAAAACCCATGAACGTAATTTCAAATCTATGATGCCTCAATTGAACAATTCTGAAGAATGTTCAATCAAATTGCAAGCCTGCAATTTGCATTTAAGAGGACAGCGCTGCTATATGGAATTTTTATATTTCCACTTATAGTCTTCAAAAAATTATGGAGAACCATCCAGCTCAGATTTTATGTACAGCTGTGTTATCTCCAAGTTTCACTGAGAGTTCCAAGTCAAGTTTGATTAGATTATGTACTTCGCTATACTAAGATAGTATGGGTAAACCTCTCTACATGTTATGCAATTTACACTTACAGGATAAATTGAGTTTTCAATAGTTATTTATCATGTAATTTAGGTTTCAACAGTTATCTGTTATATGAGTTGCCTTTAAAGTAAAAATGCCAAGAGAATATTAGAAATGCATGGGAGTTTTCCCCCATCTATAACCCTAAAGCAGACATATTCAACTCAAATTTCACGATTCTAATCTGTGTGGTGTTCTTGTTGGCTACACTATCTCATCTTTTAATTGGAGAAGTGTGGACCAGTTGTAAAGTTTGATGATCAAAACATATAAAGCGGGTGCTGCCTATAATTACAATGTACATTATCTGCAGTGTGGTATAACTGTTTAATCCTATTTAAACGATATATTCACTTATAGCAGGAATCTATTACAGATGGAAAAACAGAAACTTTCATGTTATAGAGCTCAAAGCTGCAAGTATCAACAGGAACGCTTGATTTTGCCAATAACCAAAGATTAAAGCACTAGTAGAAAGTGAGAGCTGCACAACTATGCAACAAAATCAAAGCAATTTCTATGAGCACAACTGTTTTATGTTTCTAATACAAGTAATTAAGTTCAAAAGCGGGTATCTTATAAATTTGAAATTAAAGCTGAAATACCTGTAGAGGTGTGCTAGCACAAACATTTCAACAGTTCTCCTCCCTAGCTCTGTGAGACATTTTTCATCACAATCAACAGAATCCCTACCGAAATCGTCACCTGAACCTCCATCCTGCAAGTGATACAAATAAGAATATTAACAACATACTAATTAAAAAGGCATTACATATCCCAAAAACTTTTTCAATGGAGAAAGAGACCAGAGAATGAGAAGCCCAAAGAAGTGAATTGCATTCACCATTCATCCCCTACTCATGCGCCCCATCCACCCTACTAACAATTACTATGAGGTGCTTGGGCGCTAAGTGTGCAACATACTCAAGAAAAATGTCATAGTGTAATGAATAATCATTGAGGTAATCTTTTAATGACTTAATCATACACGGGTAAAGATTAAATCTAACTAAAAATGCCCATGGATAAATAAATCACTTAAAATATTACTTGTACAAACAACTATTCCCTTAAAAAAAAATAAAGCAACACAAAAAATATAAAGAACTGTCAAAGCCCTTGTACATTGGGATTATTAACATTCTAGGTGAAGTGAAACAAAGAGACAAAGTATTGACTACGGAATGTTAAAATCCACCAAAAGAGTGCAAGTGACATTTTGGAACGTTAAATGCAGAGAAAAAAGCATATACAAATTGAAAAATGCCATATATTAAAATATTCAGTACCACATCACATAAAAATAATTAGTAACAAATCACAATATGCTATGTTTGCAAAGTAAAACAAGTTCACATGAGTTGGCCCTTAGCATAAATCCAGCAGACATTTGATAAGAACAACAATACAAGAATCCATGTGAGATAAATCCATATTACTTTTCAATCACTTTCATTTCATTAAATACATCTTTAAAAACCAGACATTCAATGGGCAAACTTGGCTCGATGGACATGTAATATTTGATTCAGAGTTCTCCGATTTTGCAGCTACAGGTAGCACACATGTTTTAGCAAATCCATGTACATAAATATATTAAAAATAACATTTAAAAAAATATAAAACTACTGTAAGTGTACGAGAAAAAGGCATGCAAAAGGCAATACTACATCCCAAGTGCTTTTTTTTTTCAAATTTTGAGACCATGGGTACAACTTTAACTCGGTATTTAACATAAGTTGAACTAATAAGTGTTGACCTGGAGTGAAATGATGTTCACAAAATTGTTCCAAGTGCAATTTGATAAGAAGACAATATTAAAAGAATCATGTCTGATCAAGGATACTGAAACTCAGGCAGCATATTATAGAAAGTGATTGCAAAAGTGTTGACTTGGTGGTCAGCACCACCTTGGGGACTCATGACATGGCTTAACGGCCTCTCGTGGGTCGGGTTAAATCTAGCGTTTGTATCGGGCGTTGAAAGTTCGAGCTTTTGGCATAACGGCAAACAATTCCAACAATTGGTATCAAAGCCCTGGGTCACGGGTTTGAGTCCCCCTTCAATGGGTGTTGAAGGCTTAGTTAGTGTTGGGGGGGGGAGATTGTTGACTTGGTGGTCAGCACTTCCTTGGGGACTCGTGACATGGCTCAACCGCCTCCTATGGGTCTGGTTAAATCTAGTGTTTCTATCAAGCGTTGATAGTTCAAATTTTGGCGTAACAGCAAACAATGCCAACCATAGTTGGACTACTCGTTGAATTTTCGGCGAGTTTTAAAAAACTCGCTGAGTATTTTTCCCTGTCGAGTTTTTGCGACTTTAACTCGCCAGGTTTTTGGCAAAAACTCGCCCGCCAGTGAATAAAGGCAAAAAACGGCAAAAATGAGTTTCATTTCATCATTTTTTGTCATGTATTTTGCTGAGAAGGGGAAAAGCACACTCCCAAACACTTGCAAACTGATTTCCATCTATTATTTTTTCAAGTCAGTCTCATTCTCTTCATTAGAATATATACATTCTTATACTTTAAGTTATATTTCATATAAATGTTGGCAAGATGTTTGAGAGTGGTTTCAGATCTCTAGGGGTTATAATGCAAATTCTAGGTTTTAGAAGATCTTTTAAGTTTTCAAACTTAGTCCAATTTTAGTAATCGGTATGCTCCTATCAGCATTCTCTCACTCTCTCTATATCACTCACTTTATCTGCCCCAAATTTTAGACCTATCTATCTCCCTATCACTCTTCCTCTATCCCCCTCTCTACCACTCTCCATCTCACTCCCCCAAGATCTAGGCCTATCCCTCTACCCGTCTCTTTCTCACCCTCAGACCCCTGTGAGGGGTACTACCCTCAACCTAATTTTATTTTGCCGATGCTTGGTGGCAAAGTTGGGGTGGAAATACCCAAAATCTCAAAAAAATTGCCCTCAAAATCCTATATCAGCCTTGTAGTCCATCCAGTTGTGAGTGCAATTGGAGCTTGTTTGAGGCCATCCACACGAAGAAGAGGAGCAAGTTAGCTAAAAAAACGCCTCAATGACCTTGTCTTTGTGCAATATAATCTTCAATTGCGCATAAGGAAGGTAGAGGAAGCACCAACTGTTCCAATTGATTTGGATGATATAGATCCTTACAATGATTGGACATCGCAGGAGCAGCCTCCATTGTTTACAAAGGATGACATCAATGATTTGGAGAGGGAGGCTACGGAGGAGGGGGATGGATTTGGTTTCACACTAGATGACATTAAGGAGGATGAGGAGTCATTGTTAGTGTCAGGTGCAGCAAGAAGCTGAGCTACATCCAAGATGGAGGACGAGCCACAGCCTAAGCCAATCATACTGAGCGAGGAGGCACGATCAAGCCTACAACAGACTTCTAGGACTAGACCCTCTAGGTCTACCTCTCCTCTAGTTTTTACTAGAGCTGGGAAGATGAAGATGTCATTGTATATATTTATTTACTTTTAGTTCTACAAAAACTATTTACTATTTTGCTTCCAGCCATTAGCTTTCCTCATGAGGATGCGATTTTGCACCCACTTTGCATTTAAAATATATCTAGACTCGGCTTGTTTTTTTGTGTTCTCATTTATTGACTCATGGGATGCATCTTCTCATTGAATTTTGCTATAAAAAATGCATTTCTAACTAAATTTAAGCCTTGGCCGAGTTTTTTACCGAGTATTGGCTATGTTTTTTCCAAGTTTTTTTTTCGGGCTTTGGCAAGTTTTTGGTTTTGGCAAGTAGTTCAACTATGATGCCAACAAAAAGCAACTAAAAACCCAGCAATTTAACTCAACGGAGAAAGGAATTTAATATGGATGACCATATAAGTACATGAAATGTACCAAACCCTCCAAAACTTAAAATTAATCGAAGTATTGCCTGGGTAATTCTCTCCATATGCAAAAATATGTATTAGAAAACATTGTTCTAACTTCTAAGAAATATTTGTGGGATAGTAAACCCACACCTAGATAGATATCTTGACTTTGATTATATGAAGCTCAAATTATAGAAAAGATCCATCTACCAATGCATTGTCAGCTTTTATTCTTCTCACATTTCAGCTAACCAAAATTGCTTTTGAAGGAGGAGACTGATACATCCAACAAGCATATCCCTTGTGTGTTCCAATGGAATCCTACTCCTTAAAGAGAGAAAAACACTAGTTGTTCTAATCCCAATCCCTACATTAAGATTAGTGGTGATGACATCACAATCTTGATTGTCTATGCTAATAAACTCGGTATCATTGAAAACAAGGCCAATAGTATTCAACAAGGGAAAACTAATACTTGTTCTATTTTTATTTTACAGATCTTGGCCTCTAACATTACAGCTTAGGTGCAAAGTTTTCACAACTTGATCGTGATATTTTTGTATTACAAAAGAAGTATTCCAAACCAATTCTACAAGAGTCATGATTTTTCCATAATCCATATTAATGAGCAAAGTATATTTCAAAAAATTACTGTCATTTTATTTTGCATAGTTATTTATATAGACATGATATGCTCACTCTTTTAGAAAAGTTTAGGATGACAAAATGTAATCCAATATCAACCCCTATGGAAGTTGAGATTAGACACTCAACTTACACCAATTTGCCACACCAACCACTAAATTCATTTATCATCAATTGGTAGGTGGTTTGACTTATCTTACTACCGCTCAATTGGATGTGTTTTGCAATGAGTTATCTTTATCCAATTCATGTCCAAGCCTCAACAAGACATTGGGAAGCTACAAAATGAATGCTTTGATATGTCAAAGGGACCCTAAACTCTAGCATTCAACACCAACAATCTATAGATTTCACCCTATCAAAATATACTATATCTGATTGGGTTGCATCAGTGAATACTTGAAAATCGACAACCAAATATGTTTTTACTCTTGAATATGAAGTAGTTTCTTGGTAGAACAAGCTACAACATACGGAGTAGTTTCTTGGTAGAACATTTGAAAATCGACAACCAAATATGTTTTTACTCTTGGATACGAAGTAGTTTCTTGGTAGAACAAGCTACAACATACGGACTAGTTTCTTGGTAGAACACTTGAAAATCGCCAACCAAATATGTTTTTTTTACTCTTGGATACGGAGTAGTTTCTTGGTAGAACAAGCTACATCATACAATTGCTTTATCTTTCACCAAAGAGGAATATAAGACAGACATCAATATAGGTTGTGATGCAATATAGCTGCATTGAATACTGGTTGATCTTAAACTAGACCAAACAACATGAAACTCACTTTCATGTGACAACCAGATTGTGCTCAAGACAGTGAAGAATCCAGTCTATCATGCCAAAACAAATTGTATTTCAGTTCAATGCCATTACATCTAGTCAAAGTAGTCGAATGCTCCTCTACCCCTCCCAGGCACGTGTATCCCCATATCTGTATCAGATACAGATACGATGTGGCATGGATATACATCAAATACCATTCACACACGTGCCCAAAAATCCTTGATATTCCAACCATTTCGGATACTGTGTGATTTAATTTTTTTCTAAATTTGCCATAAATCTTCATAAACTTAATTTATAAAAACTTCATGCGAAATTTTTTTTGGTATAAACAAAACCTACACCAAATGTGTTACATCCATCTTTCATGAGCAATTTTATTTTTGCTTAATTGGAGATATGATAATGTTATGTGAAGTTAATTGAGAACATCAGTTTGATGAATTTGAAGAATAATTAAATATTAATTTGAGCAGTTAATGCTTTGTTTCATGGATACCTTGAAGAGTAAAAAGATTATGTCTAGCTACTTTCGTGTGTCTAAGTGGATGCAGTAAATTCCATCACCCTCTCTAAGTTGCCATCATTGCCAAGATTCTTGAGATAAGAGTTACCCTTTTGGGTTTGTCTGGTTGCCCTAGAATCATTAGTCACGAAAAAATTGTTGACCAATTGTGACCCAGTTTTCAGCGATTTTTTGCATTCAAGTCATGTTAAAATCATGTTAAGAACCCCAAAAAATGGCAAAAAGTGAAAAGATCATTGTAAAAACTCTCAAAACCCTGGAAAAACTCGTGAAATTACTGAATTGACCAAAAATAGGGCCAATCCGAGATGAAATCAAAGTCAATGTGGAATCTACATTGAAACAATTTGTTATTTTGTCCCTTAGTTTTCTTTCCAACCTCAAAAAATCTCTAAATAAAGGAGTGGGAGGAGCAATGGCAATCATCAACTGAATTTGAATCTCGTTTTCTGATGTAAGCAAGTATATAATTAATATTGTACACTAGCTTTAAAATTAATACTATTATGCACTATTATAGATGGCACTTTAACGAGGAAGGAGAGACCCCCATAGTTTATTATTAGTACAATAAAGTATTTTTAAAATTTAAACTATGATAGAGTACGATTATGAATGTTTCCTGAGTCACTCCCAACCATTCCTTGAGGTGTGCATCTGCATTGGCCCCAATTAAGATCTAAGTGAGTGCAACCAACAGCATAATCTGTTGGGCAGGCAAAACTTATTTAAATTTAGCCTTCTTTAGCTGTTTTCTCTTGGAAAAATGTTTGCTTCCTCCCTCGTGCTCCTTTTTTGCAGCAGGCTACTGACTTCTCTCTGCCTTCTGTGAGTTCATTCCAGTCCTATATTGCAGATAAGTGTGCCCATGACAAACACTGCCTGTTCCTTGATAAGAAATGTGCGTCAATATTATTTTGCTTCATCACAGCTTTTGAGGTTTCTTAATTTATTGCTCGGCAATTAAACTCCAGATTTGAAAGAGCATTTAACTTGGTCTTCCAAGCTCCAGACCAGCAACTGTTTTATTTTTCTACACTCAGTGTGGCTGTTTCTCTTTAATTTTCTCCGAGTGACTCTGTGGGGCACAGAAATCTTTGCTACATCCTGCTAATGTTTGTCTATATTTTGCTCCTTATCATTTAAGCCATTAATATCGAGAATGAGACAAGCCCCAACAAGGAGGAATAGGTTTTTTTTCCGTTTACGTGGAAGGTTATTAAAGGTCATCCAGGAGGAATGCAGCATTCTTAACAAATGTGGTGGTAATGGAAGCATAATAAGATTGGAGCCTTAAAAAGACAAAAAGGAATTTCATACTTCAGGCAATATAAAAGTAACAAGCAATTGCAGTCTTACCATCTTTGTATGATCCTAATATGCAGTAATGTAGTTGAAAGCAGTAAAGAGATTATTATCAAAGTCACAACAACAATATTATGGGAATAAGCAAAGCAACTACAGTAATAATATAGAGTTGTTGAGATGCATGAGAACTGATATCATAAAAACAAATCAGCCAGAGACTTGGAAAGTGAAATATCTCCTTTGGATATTAGTGTCAGCTCTACCCTTCACCCTTCCTCGTCCAAAAAGTTACTTTGTGATTAGGAAGACCAATTGGAAAGAGAAAGAACCCACTGAACACATGAGGAACAATGAACTCTTGAAAGGACACCCAGCTGTACAAGAGTCTTAAAGTTGCTTGCCTGAAGATTTCCAAAAATGAAGAAATGATAGGATTTCAAAATTATCTGGCCATAGAAATCAATATGATGGAAATGAAATAATTTTAAAAAAATTAGTATGAGAATGGTTAACCTTGGCAAATTTTTGCCCAAAAACTTCATCATGCTTTTCTACAGTGTTGAGGCAAAAAATATGTATAATGTCCCTAACAAAGAAGATATCCATATTTTTAATCCAAAGCCAATGGAGGACAATCATGTTTTGAGAATTAATCACTTTCTTCATTTATGATCTGATGTAGAATTGTAACAAGGTGGTCAGAAGCTTAGACCCGGCCCCTCAGTATTTGTCTGGTATTTCTGCCTTGATATTGTTTACAATTTTGTTGTTCTGGTAGGATTCTGTCCTCTTCTATTTTAATAATATTAAATATAATCACAAAAAAGGTATACTAATCACATCTACAATTTCATACTGGGTCTGCACTGATTGAAGGTTTGTTCTCTCGAGAAGAAATCATAAAGAAATCAGGCTTTCTGAGTGTTTGCATTGCTCTTAAGCGCACTTTATATTTACAAAAAGAGGAGATTCTAACAACAGCGATCAAAAACCACAAGAATGAAATTGGTGTGCTGACATGTGATAAGGTGGCAAAGTGTGCAGGGCTCTCGCACTTGTGAAGAACCATGTTGTCCATCCTCCCTGTAAGCATCGCAGAACTGCTTTAACTCAAAATGAAGGTCACTCAACCAACTAATGCATTGCTAAGTTTACGGCTCTCTGTAGCAGCTTATGTAAGTAATTTTTGGCTTATGTTCTGTCATATGTTCATAGTTTGTGTAAGTCGGAATTTTTGCTTACTGAATTCTGTTTTGTATGTAAAAGTCCTCTGGACAAGCTCAGGCTCAAATACTTCTGGACGTCATGTTTATAGCAATGTAATGGCAGTATTATCTGTCAGGTGTAGGGTCCTGTTGATGTGTATTTTGTACACGACCAAACACAGAATAAAATACCCAGAGGTATCTTATCCTCTCTTGAATAAAGTCTCCGAATGCTGAAGATGTCGCAAAAGGATCAATCGGGATAACTTCAAGGTTCTGCTTTGTAGGATCTCTACTTGTGTATAAGCACCAGTGGTCGTTGTGTTTGCTGTTTCTTCAAGGGGCCTTACGTACTTTCAAAGAAAGCTTGTCCGTGCTACTTTCTTTCAAATGAGGGAACAGGATTTTCCTAATGCTGACAAATTTTCAAAAATATCAAAAGATAAGGGTTTCAAGGAAGAGATACTTAAACTAATCCTAAGGATGACTCCATGAAGGCTAGACTTGATAAGATCCTACCAATTTCAGTATCGCCAAGAGATTACAACTCTACTGGAATTGATGCGATCTTCTAAGGGGATTCAATAACTTTCAAATCATCAAGGATATAGATACTATCAAGGAGATACATATCAATACTTCTAATGATGATTGAATTCTTAATCAATCTCAATGTTTCCAGTTGACCACAAAAGGCGTTCTTACAATCAGTAAGAAGCTAGTGGTTTGGAATGTGAATCTTATCAAAGATCAAGCACAACACTTCGTCCTTCAAACTTAGAACTTAAATGCTAGTTCAATTGAAAGTGATTCAAGAAAATAAACAATCATGAAGATAGCCACAAGTATTGCAATAAAATACCATAACTTCAATATTTTATTGATCTCATAACCAAATGGACAACAATTGTTCAAATTTCTCTCTTCACTACTCAATTTTCCTACAACAATAATTTATTTCTCTCCAACTTTCTAACTTTTTTACTCTAAACTCTCTCTCTAACCCCTAAAAATGAAATGAGTGAGGGCATATATAGCATCCTCAAATACAATAAACGGCTCAGATCGAAAGAAGATCAATGGCTGAGATTATGACACCTAAACCCTAATTAGGGTTTGTTACAAAAAAGTCCCCATTTAGATAAACATCATTAAACCATAGCCAATAAAAATTTGGCACAAAAATCAAGGAGACATAGACCAATAGGAATTAAACTGCCACATCCTTTCATAACCACTTTTCATCTAGGACTTTGTTCCCTTTCCTGTGCTCTTTTCTAGCATATTCAATGAATCTGGACACAATTCCTTCAATCTCAACAATAGGAATCTCAGGAAGATTCTTCATTCGTTCTTCCAAGTGAAGGACTTGATCAAAAGCGGTGAGAAGAGTTGTCTCCCAACTAGGCTCAAATTATTTGGTCTTCTCAATCAGGAACATAGTAGCATACATCTGATCTCGCTGTCTTTCTGTGACGATGTTTTCTTCCTTGCAAAAGCTGACCTTGATTCTGTCTTCCAACTCTTGAATGTCCACTTCTGTCTCAACTTCAATTCGTCGATCAAGGATGGTACACAACACCTCAAATACCTTGTCTTGGACTGGCTGGATGGCGCCTTCAACTTGACTGCATCTTGCATTGACATCTTCAAACAGAACTTCCTTCATTTGGAGCAAAGCTGACCACTCCAGGAGATTATGAGTTCCTCCTTCCATTATCTTTTCTTGTGCTAGAATCCGTCTTGGTGCTCCTCTTATCACTTGCAAGACTAGAATGATAACATCTCTAGTGTGAGTGAATGCATCTACAGTTATCATCAGATTATGGATGATCTCAAGGACTTGGATAGATCGATTAACTGTCTTCATCATCCTTGTTGCAAATTCAATAGCTACTTTGTAAGATTCATCAATCCAAGAACTCATAAGTTGAACCAAGCTCTTCACCCTTTCTGCCTCACCTATTGATTCAAGAGGGAGTGCATGTAAAGGAGATACTGCTGGATCCTGACGTCTCAAGGGCTGATTAAGATGACTAAAATAGTTCCTGCAAGCACTGACCTCTCTCTCAAGCTTCTTATTCTTTTCCATTTCTTCTTTAAGTTTGTCTTTAAGTGCTTCAAATGAATCAGTTGCTTCTTCCATTGCTTGCTCGGAGGTAAGTGGACCAAGCTCAAATGTTTCTAAGTCATACTCTTCTGCAAGAATCTCATCCTCATACTTATCCACCACTGGTGTAGCCACCTGTACTTTTCTGGATCCTGCCTCATCTCGAATTACCTTTGACATCTTTGTGGCCTTCTTCTTTTCCACCACCTCCTGAGAATTCCCTATAAGGCTCTCCAAGTCAATTGTATGATCTTCTTCTTCGACCACAACCACCTTTGTCAACCTCTCCTTTAGCCAATCTGGAATAATAAATCTTCTTTCCCTTACTTGTATTTCTTTAGGTAGAGGTCCATCTTCCCTGAAAGGAGATGTTGCTTCATCATCATTCTTTTCTCCTTGTTGCTCATTATTCTGTACCATGGATTCCATAGACTCATCAATTCCATACACTATCTGCCTCTGATCTTCTCCTTGACTTGCTTGCTTCTCATGCCTAGAAGATGTGCTTGGTGGACAATCAGGATTCACTTTCTGCTTCTTCTTGGAAGACTCTCTTTTCTCAGGTCCTTCTTTCCTCTTCGATCCTTTGGAATGAGAACCATTCTCACTCACACTCGCCTCTCCTTCTTCTGGTCTTGTTTCCAAGGTGAATGTCATGGATACATTCTTCTCCTTTAATTTCTAATGTTGTACATCCACCCATCTGCGAGTGCAAGCTAAAGCAAGAGCCATTAAAACTCTTAAGTCTAGAACCTCTGGCTCATTCCAATTTACCTTCACTCCTTTATCTTCCTTCTCATAGGATGATTGGAGGTATTTACCACTATCTTGGGCTTGATCAGCAACTCTATAAATCTTGCATTTCCTGATGAAATCTAAGGGTAGCCTGGAATGCATCTTTCTTTTGACCTCTAAATCGTCTGGGACATTCATCCAAAAGTCATCCACCTGAAACTCATGCTTGTACTTCTTGCCGACTGTCTCCTCCATATAACCATGAGGATCAAAATTCTCTCTCGAGGCAAAGGATGTGAATGAGTATAGAGATAATTCCTTTTCTGCATCTTCCGCGGCTTGAGTATTAGGGCACACTTCAACTGAATTCCCTAGTATGATGGGCACGGGAATTCCATTTCCATGCTTGTGTCTGGATGCCTTCGCATAAGCTGCCAACTGTCTAGTCACCTCAAGTAGTACTATCTTGTCTGTTGGATATCTTGGCAACATGTAGGGAGGTGAAGGACACCCATGAACTCTGATGTATGTGAATTTTGGAAACTGAATGAACCATGCACCATGCTTCTTCACAAGCTCTTGTGCGTCCAGAGACAGTCGATTGTGAATCCCACCTTGCAATATCCTGGTAATATTCATAGTGAAGGTGTCATTGACTAACTTGTAGTCACTTCTAGGTGGATAATGCAGTTGAACATAAGAATCACAAACTCTTATTTCTCCGAGTCCTCTTCCAATCACTCCTCTGTGAGGTAGCCCTGCATACTCGAAACTCCTGACTAAGGCATATATAACATATGAGCTCATGTGGAATGATTTGGTGGGTCTTAGCCTTCTCAACTGCACAAGAAGAGCTTTTTGAAATTTCGCTTTGGACCCTCTGGAAGGGTCAGGAGCGAAATTTCCCTTCTTGTCCAAAATTCTTCATTTTGCACACTTCCAAATCTTCAAAGGTGACAAGAATGTTTGATCCTCCCTCCAAGATACCCTGCACATCAAAATTTAGCCAAAGTTAGGAAGAAATAAGCTTCAAGATGATTTTCACTCTGGACCCTTTGGAAGGGTCAAGAGCGAATTTCTTCATTCTAGGCTAGATTGCTCAGTTTTCATGCAAGGATTTTCGCCCTAGACCCTCTGGAAGGGTCAGGGGCGAAAATTTTATCTTAAGCTTGATTCTGGACGTTTTGAACTCCAATTTTCTTTGAAATGCAAACATAGACTTTCCTCATGTATCTCCATCAAGATCCTGCTTTTCACTAGGCAAAAATGAGAACCTTTCAAAATTTCGCTCTAGACCCTTTGGAAGGGTCAGGAGCGAAATTTCCCTTTCCAGGCTAGATGTTACCTTGATTCACTTCATTCTCCATTAAACTTGACCAAATCAACTCCCTTGTCTCATTGACTCAGACCGGAAGACAAACAGGACTCTGACAAGAAAACTCTCAATCTAGACCTAACCTGACCTGAGACCTATTCACCCTGTTCCTTGATCTAACCAACTTGACTCTCCTGAAAGGCATAAACTTGAGGTTTCCGGCAGACGATCAACAACTTCCCAAAACTAGGCTAGACTCAGCTTGAAAGAAACCCTAAAATGAGCTTCCAAGGATTAGCCCTAATCTAGCCAACCCAGGCCAAACCACTCACTCACTCAAAAACCTAAAAAGCAGAGAGAAAAACAAGCAAAAAAGAAAGCAAAACCCAAAGCAAGAAGAGGGGGTCCCCATTCTAATGGGGCGATGTGTGAAATGGTCACAACAGGTCCTGTAATTGAAACCCTGTGTAGCTAATGTAATCTTTTTACTATATATAATGAAAGTATAGGCTTCGAACTTTTACCCTCAAAAAAATACTAATCATGCAACTCGGTAATTAGCCATTTGAATTTACACCTTAGTGTCAATGTTGCACCTACGTTGCAAATGGAAATTCCAGATCATCCTAATAAATTGCTGTAAATATTGTAATACTGTGATATTGAAAGCATATATATAATATTTGACTGTAATCATTAACATGTCAGGATATTATTTATCAATTTATAAGCTGAATCTATAAATAATCCACTCCAAATAGAGTAATACAATAGAACGGTAATCAATGCTTACATTTAGCAGGAAAAAGATGTCCTACCACAGTGCATCAAATAAAAGAGATATATTAACAGCACAACTGACTCCTTTTCGAAATCATATATTCAATTGGAATCCCCGCTTTTTGCAGAAGCCAAACATAGATCTGAGATGAATAAGGATCTGTCCAAAGTTCCAAATTCTATTAAAAATTAATAAGTAATGATCTTAAACATTCTCAAGACCCTACCACTATCTTTGTGGTAAAAACTCAATTAGGATCTAACGTAGAATTGAATAACTGGGAATCAAATTTTGCACTTGACCATACTGTGCCTTAGTCACAGACACAGATTACTATGGCACTGATGACTCGCTATAAAAGTTGTCTCGCTATGAAAATAAGAGTAATTTCCCATTGACAGTTGCATAACACATTGTGTATGACATTCTTAGAGAAGACAAAACTGTGCATAAATATGAAAAAAGGACTTAATCTTTCCTGCAGGCCAACAAAAATTCAGTCGTATAGAAAATTATTAGGTTCTATAAATACAAATCTGATGTATTAAACACCCAAATAATGATGGTCAGAGTACTTTTGAATTTGCATTCCAGGTGATGAAAATCAAAAACATTGACAGGTTGACAAAATCTGAATCTGTCCAAAAAATACTAAACTTGAGCTTCCTGTGTCCATTTGAATTAACCGCTTAGGTAAGAGAAAGATATGTAAAAGCTTGACAACTATGTATATCTTAACCAGGCAAAAAAGGCAAGGAGAGGGGAAAGAGAAAATCATTCTTTTCCACAAGTTGCATGAAACACTTACCACTGACTTAGTTTGTAAATGTCTTAAATATTTGATGCTAAAGCCCAGCAATCATTAAACCATTCATGCCACAGAATTACAGTTTGAAATATAGACTCGATTAAATGTCAGTGTGTCAAAGAGATTACGCCTAGCAAACAGTTCTTTCATTGGTGAAGTTAGGTGCTATAAATTGGTCCTAGTTATTAAGAAAAAAAATGGAACAAATTACTTAAGCTTTCTCACCATCCATGATATATCACCTACAAAACCACTTCCCAAAACTCTTTCCCTCACCTTTGTACGATTCTGAGGGCCCTTGTCATCCTTCAATGGTGGCAATGGTTCAGTTGCAGCCCTTTCAAGCAAAGACAGCACATCATCAGCCAGCACAAACACATCTTTCTCCACACAAACAACAGGTGGTGATATATCCTCCAGGTCCATGCTTCTACTTTTTCCCTTATTGTTTGCACTCTGATACTCAAGAGCTTTGTAGCCACTATAGAGAGCATCCATAACTAAGGTAGATGTAACTTCTTTTTCATTGAAAAAGCGCTTGACAACCTGTTTAAGGATGACATCTGTTTTCTCTCTTGACATGCGGCGCTGCTCATCTTCATCAACCGCTAACCAAAAAGTGCAAAAACTGCAAAAATCTCAAGCCAAACTAGCAGCTCTTTAGAGAAAAGAGAAAAAACAAACTTAAAACAAAGTAGAAATTGATATACAAAAATGTTGAAGTAAGTTTCTATGCTATTAATTTTTTGCCTACCAGACAACAGTATTTACAGTTACCCAAACGACAACATCTCTTATGCTAACTTTTTTGGCATCATAATGCTATATAACTAACAGTAATAAATTAATAGTACCTTGACCATTTCGCTGTGTCCTCTCTCAATTTCCCAAGCTTTTCCCGCTTCTCCTCCACAAACCGTCTACAAATTGCTTCAACATTGGTTATATATACACGAACTAACTCTCTTCTATATTGGCAATCAAGGCAACGAAAAGGACGGTGTGGATTTTCCCTGCATCATGTAAGAATGAAAATACTTAAATAGCAAAAAAATTGTTAAACTGCACAAGGAACCCAAGTAAAAACACAAGAAAAAGTTCATTACTCATATCTACTCCTTGACTGTATCATGATTTCTATATTTATGGGCAAAGCTAGAATATTTCCAAAAGGTTAATTGGTACATCTAGTTAATTCAAGATATATCACTACTTAGAAAAATTTATGACAATCCCCTCTCTATTCTCAAGTTAATTGATAGGAAACAGTAGTAGGAAACTATATGGTTAACAGAAAAGAAAGAATAATGGTTATCATAACCTATAAATGGTGAATTAACATGATTACACCAACAATGTGCAAACCTGATAACCTGAACTTGTGCCTTGATAACAAGTGTATCAGCCATTGTAAAACCATCTAAAACTTTTGACACCTCCATAAATTTTTTCCACCCCCAGTCATGTTCCTTCTTACAAAAGCGATGCAATGTATCTGTGAATATCCATTTATGGACACTGTCAGAGTAAAATGAGTCTATGTAGTCTTTTACACTAAAAATGTTCATATAGGCATGAAACACACCTGAGTATTTTGATTTCTTTGGATCTTTGTTTACAACAGAAATTGTGAATTGTGCAAAATGACTCCATCCTGCAAACCGAGCAGCCATAGTTAAAAAACATTTCTCGATCAAACTAGAGGAATAACATTCATGATTTAAAACCATTCAAAAACAAGAACTCCAAAATCCAGAAAAGACTACAGAGCTTCCAAGAAGAAGATTGGATTCAAGACCTGGCAGGAGTTTGTCATAATCAGCAACACAGAGGAAAAGTGAGAGATGATTACAGACATCACAGCCCTGGGGATACACTAAAATGTACCTGCATTTATAGAAAAACAAATAAATTAAAGAATAAATTGCTTCCTTATTTGTTAATAAAGGTGAAATTTATTTGAAGATACCTAAGGAAAATAAACTTACCATTTATAACCACCAACTTCAAAAACATTACTCCGGAGCTCTCTTTTGCTAATTTGAGAGAAATTCTCAATTCTCCATGTAAATTTGCCATACAATTGCGAAGGTCTTAGACCTGTATGAATGAAATAAATAAGAATACACAGCCATAATGCATAAAAAGGCCACATTGACTTGTGTTTGCGGCCAAATCTAAAAGAACAAACACATGAAACTACAATTCCCAATATTATTTTACAAGATAATTTAATGTAAATATTAAGCTTAAGAAAAAATTCAGCATGCCAAATCATTGAACATATTATAATGCAGGTTAATCGTAAACTCAATTAGGCTAAGTATTGGAATCTGTCGTTCCACTTTGATTAAACTGAGTTTAAGCTTCTCTCCTTGAGAATTCACAACATCTGCATGTTGCCATTTTATCCATACATTGTTGGAAGTGATTAGCAAGCAACTGGACAAGATACAAAGCTGTGTCAATGTCTTAATTATTGGGGTTTAGTTTGCACTTTGCACAGGTTTTCTTACCAATTAAGTGGCATGCACATGCTGGGTGTTTTGGCTTTAACTACTAACATCCTCATCACTCTTGCATATGATTTTGTATTATGGGATTGCTAAGAACTACTTCACACATTTCTCTTCTCACCATGAATTAAAGTTCACTCATAAGACATGCAGTATGCATTAATAATGACCCTATAGGAAGCCAGCTATTTAAGATCATAGTGGCATAAGACACAGAAGAAACCAAAACAACAACCTAGTCACACTGAAGTCAGTTTCATTCAATAGCAAACACTCAAATGCATCACTGGGGCATATGCTGATGAAATCATTGGGCATCTTGCATGAATAAATGTAGACACACAAAAATTGACCATACCCACTCATTGTAGCTCAACCAATAGACTTCATAAAGTAACTATACAAAAGACTGTCATTATGTAAACGGTGAGGACAACTGAAGATCAACTTTTGAAGGAGAGAAGGAGATCAGCGTTCCTTGCCTTGTTTATGCAATGTATGGAAGTACCAAGTTCAGGAATGAGGTAATAATTATAAATATATTCTTGAAGACATCAATTTTCAATAAGTGGGCTACAGCAAAAAATTATGTTATGCATCTTGCTGAGTCCAAGTTTTTCAACTATGCTAAGTAATAACCCTTGATAACAACCTTGATTGCATTGGTTTAATAGACAGGTAATGCTATGCTCACTATGTTCGGGGCAACATCATACTCAACTACCTTGTCTGTTGCCTTTGACATTTGTTTATAATTTTATAGTCTAAAATGCTTTGCTCTTACGGTAAATTCCAAAGTGTGTCTTAGACAGAATTTGCCAATCAATTTTGGCATCCCCATCTTTTCCGTGTTCTCACCATTACTCAGCATTTGCGGACCCAATGCTCACACGATTAGGAGATGGGCAAAGATTTGACAAAAATTGTTTACAAGTCATGCTCGGCATCTGATTATCTACATACTATTAAACATTTTGTTCAAGACTTCATTTGTGGGTAATAAGTAATAGGAAAGGATCACAAAATCATTCTTTGGCTAATACAAACAAAACTCACATTTCTAAAAGAAAAACAGTTATGAGAGATTCCTCTATAAATGAGAAAATAGACTTCATTTGTGGGTAATAAGTAATAGGAAAGGATCACAAAATCATTCTTTGGCTAATACAAACAAAACTCACATTTCTAAAAGAAAAACAGTTATGAGAGATTCCTCTATAAAAGAGAAAAATCACAATAACACCAAAAGAAAGATTATAATGCTCAAGTGATTAGGAGATGGGCAAAGATTTAACAAAAAATGCTTACAAGTCATGCTCAGCATTTTGATTGTCTTCATACTATTAGTGCAGTTCCATGGAGGAAGAAAACCCATAAGATTATAGGGGGGTGTAATAAAGAACATATCTCGGACAATGTATAAAGAAAATGTATCAATAAATTCTCCTATCTTTTTCATAAGTCTCACCACAATCGCCATCAACAATTATAATTGTTAATCATCCCGAAAACTCTGAATAGCACTACATTGTATAATATGTTTCTTATCCAGATTTTCATAGTCCAAGTAAGATGATGAAACAAGAAAATGGGAAAAAAACTTATGTTGAATAACAAACATTTAGCAGACATTAATATACAACCAGAAAGGATTGATTATTGTAAAGTAAACTTTGTTATTCAAATGTAGTAGCATACATATGCAGATCATTCTCTAAACCATGGTAGAATTTCTGCCCACTTGAACTTTGAGAAAATGAACACCTTCCACATTTTCAGCAATCAATGTACAAAACTGTTGAAAAATAAGAAAAGGCTGGCAGATGTTTGCCAGTAAATTAGTAATTACCTGCAAATCTTGGTCATTAACATTATTAAACTGATAAATATTTATCAAGCCTTCATATTGCTATTCAAATTTTGTTGGCTAACATATTTTGTAACAACTTCTTCACATTATTAGTCATGTAATGTACACATTGAATTGACTGTGGAACTCATAATGAGAAAGATCTTGTACTATTTTCTACTTCAAATCTAGGTGCGTGGTCAAGGAGACCATGGGTCATATTGGGTCTCAGTGTGTTTTCACGCCACCCAATAAGAGCCAACTCCAGCTGAGGTCTGACACATTTAAATGAAAGTGAACAAAAGAGGTGAGATTATGTGCAAGTTTCAGGTAACCTCAGCAGACATCCACTAATCTTGGCATTTGATCCAAAAGGAAATTTGTCTAGTACATTTATTCCTGTCAAGGTGTGTGTTTTAAGAAAAGTTTTACTGGGTCAGAAAATTAACAGCTGCAATGCCGCCTGTGACAAGACATATATTTCTCTTTTGATTAAATAGCAAGGGATATATTGGGACACTTGCTTATAATTGAATGATAATGATTACAAAAACAAACACCTATAGATCACAAAATGCAAAGCAAACAAAAAACTCAAAAAACAACAAATGGAGATTAGCCTCCACAAAACAACCTTCCACCTAGATACTATAGAAATGGACTCCAGCTCCGAACGCCTTGTGCAGAGAGTACACCCCAGCCGACCACTTCCTTCACTCCCACCTTCTCCTGCCCACCCTAACTGCATCCAGCCTCATTGCCACTACAAGGCACGTCAAGTGCAAGAAACTTCACTCCATGGTAAACCTCTGCATGCTTCAGGGATCTCACAAATTTCCCAAAGTCAAAGGAGGGCTAAGCAAAAATGCACTGGACACCTGCAAATGCCTGACAGAATGAATCGCCATCAGATTCTCTACTGTTTTGCCCAAATCAGAGCAAAAAGCCCTTAATTCCCATAACTTCCTATAATTGTAAGGGTTTCCTATTCTAGCCAGACAGACATCCACCATGGTCTCACTAAAAAGAAACTGGCCTCCTTAACAACTACATCTCTTAGCTCCTTTGTCAACATAGTATTAGACAAGGTCCAGCAGAAGAATCCTCAAAACCACATCCAGCATGGCAATGCTAATGCTGATTTCTGCACAAAATCCTCCCAGATGGAAGCCTTCAACCTCAGAGGACTAAAATTTCCAACAACTGTCTTTCCCAATAATAATTTAACAAACCCAATTGTAGTCATATCCTTGCAAAAGAAGGTAGCTCCCAAACCATTCAATGCAGATAGGGATCACGAGGGCCACGAAAATCTACAGATTTAGCCATTGAAATACTAAATCACACCAGAAGAAATCCACCTAAACTGAACGATTCCTACACCAGCCAACACCATTGCCAAAGCATGAAACAAAACAATGGAGAAACGAAGCTCAGAGCTACCCACAAATAAAAGCCCCATCCACCAGCTCCTATATTAAATTCACAGGCTTAATATTCATTAAATTCACCAGCTCCTATGTTAAATTCACATGCCTAATATTCACTAAAATATAAACATTGTATGGGGACACAAGGAAAAAAATGTGTTTTATCTACACAGTTTTTCACATACTAACAATGATAAATCCAAAAAAGAAAAGAAGAAAAACAGAACAGCAACAAGATAAATAAAGAATTATCCACAAAAGATTGATGCTGTACACTAATCATTATCATGGTGAAATAGGTTTGCAACAGTGAAGATGTGTTCCAGCTGTGAAGCCATGCATGTGCAAACTGCACCAGAGCTGGGAATGCAAAACACCTCAATTGGCATAATTTACATGCAGTAAGGCTCTAGTGAACTATAATCCTCCTCAGCTAGCATAACTTGTTTGCAGGGATTGAGGCTTTGAAGCACTGGGCCAGCTGTACATATACAATAACTATATTATGCTACAGATAATTACAAGAGCGGAGATAACCCGAAAGGTGATTCTCATCACATACTCCCTAATGTAGGAAGAGTGCGTTTTAGACCAACAAGGTGATCAGTTGTTGGTTTTTCTTCTTGTTCTCTTTTTTTAACATATCTAAGATTAGACAGAAACTTGTCAGTAAAAACATGGAATAACCTGAACTAGAAAGGGCTGGTAGCTCAAGTGGAACAGTGCCCCAAATTCATGGGCATAGTCATGGGAGGTTCTAAAATCAAGTCCATAAAAAATATCCAAATTTCAAACTGATGGATGCAGTCTGTAAAGGCGCTTTGATAGCCTAAATCTTTTGAAAAATTAAATTAACGTGTTCCAGTAAATAGCCAGAAAAACTGTCCAGCTTCTACCTGTTCTATCAGTTCAGTGACATAAAATTGTGCTATTCTGCCTGATGAATTAGGATATCATAGACTTGTGGTAACAATAGAGTCTGTTCCATTTTGAACAAACTAACAAAGCAAGGAGAGACTGAAATATTATGTTCTCAATGAGGGAAACTAATATATGAAATTATCAGGGCAGCAATCAGACAAACACCGTTAGCATGTCAATCGTCCGTTCCCATGTTCAAGCCAAGAACATTTTGCAAATAACAAAGGTCATTAGAAAGCAACTACTGGTAAAATTTTGGCAATGGTTGTTGAATGTAATATAACCAATTTCATCAATCAAATGCATATTCAATTTGTTGATCAATTCAATACTCTTCAATTTTCTGCCCACATTTACTTTGATTCATTGTTGTTGTTGTATTCTGGTTACTCCTACAGCAGTTTCAAAGGGCACATACAGGCTGCTGCCCTCGCCAGGTTGGATCATGAAATTCGACATCGAAAAAAAAATCTGGTTGAGCGCATAATAACCTCAGTATCTGGAATAAAAAGGGAACGAAACAATTTCTGGAAAAATTGCAATCTGGTTAAGTATACTCTGGCAAATTGTAGTATTTCATAAAATGGAAACATTTATTTTCTTATATCGATATCGAACTGCGTAGTTTGAAGTCAATGTCGCCCAAAACTGAGCATAGGTTAATGAAGATTGACTTGAAACTAGGCAGCTCAATCTACATAAATCATCACATAAACTGCAATATCTTAATTAAAAATAATAACATCACAAATAAGTTCTGCAGAAGACATCACAACCCAATGTCATCACATCAGGCTGTCAGCGAACAAGGGAGCTCTAAGACCACAAATGACCCTAAGTCCTCGGGACCACACACATCCATAAATTCGTGACAAAAGCAAGAAAAAAAACACCATGGAATTTTAAAAACCCTAGAAGCAAAAGTCGAAAGATGAGAAAAGAAGTACCAGGATCATCTTCGTCAGAGGTGGATGGGCAGGGGCACTGCTCGTGCTCGTGTTCGTGCTCATGCTCGTGCTCGTGTTCGTCTTCCTTCTCGCCCGATCTCCTTTCCGCCATGCCCATTGATGTGCCGTTTTCCCCCTTCAATTTGCCTACTCCCATTACACTGAAAAAGCAAAAGTAAAAACAATCTTTGCAGAAAAACCTGGTTATCCGTGCTATATTTAGCAAAATCTAATCTCTGGCAAAAGCTGCAAGCCGGCCAAATTGTGGTTTCGTTAAGCTGGAAATTGAAGCAACTCAATTTGACCTAAACAAAAATATATGCCTCACCAGTTGGGAGAGAGATGCAGCACGGTTCAATCATGGAATAGTAAATCAGTGTGTAAGGCTCAAAGCGAAGAAGCGTTTTTTGTTTTCCTTCCCTTATATCTTGTTAAAAGCTATATTTCCCTGACGCGTTAGGGATAGGGAAGGGAAAATTTAGCGGAATTGGAAACTAATTTAATTCCCTCAGCGTTCGCGTCCAATTGAGCTCAAGGTCAACAAGACATGAAGCTAATGTCGCTTCTTGTGGTTTTTTCTTGTCAAAAAAATTACTGATTTTATTTTTCAAACTAGGAATTAATAGTTAGTATTGTGAAAATTGTAAAAAAAAATATTTTGATCAAAGTGAGCTTAAAAATGCCATGGTCAAAATATTTTGATCAAAGTGAGCTTAAAAATGCCATGGTCTTTAGATCTAATTAGATCAAGTTTGTTGATAGGGAATTGGATCAAGATCATTTTTGCAATCACAAATTTGAATCTAAATTTTTTAAATCTTAAAATCCAAAATCAAACCTTCACTTAAAAATTGATTAGAGCCAACCTAACAAACATTTTTTTTTATTTATTGTTATATTATTATTTTAAACATTCACTTAAAATTTCTGAGAGCAATGAATAAAGAACATATGCATGAGAGCATTGCGGCAACACTTCTTAGAGCATATGTCCACATATATCACCATATGCATCATTGAATCCTTGCTTGTTGTCTCTAATCTTAGTTCATGGTTCTTGAATTAGTTTGTTTAAAGGCCTAAATGAGGTCTCAAACATGACCATTACAAATCAATAGATTCCCCAAAGCTATTGTAAACATTGTCAATTTAATTGGCAAATAGATTCCAACATTTAACTTCTTCTTGATGATTCTTCTAGGTACAAGTTCAAGTTAGCATTTAATTCGCTTTCGTAGTCATATATGTGAACGGGCTAATTTGCATACTTCAAAGCAATCTCTAATTAGACCCTAAGTCCAACATAGAAATAAGTTAATCTAAACATCTTTAGCATCTTTTACCCACCTTCAAAATACTACTAAGTATTCAGTTAAATTCTACATTTAATTTCATTATTTATCCCCACCCTTTTATCTAGATTAATTGTTTATTCAATTGTATTAATTGTTTAATTATCATAGATATTTGTGTAAGTAGTATATTTTTCCTTATAGTTCTACTAAACCCAATATTCCTATATGGTGGTTTTGACCTTAGGGTTTATCCTCCTACATTGAGGTTTCTTAACTAATTTTTTTAGTTGTATACCTTTCATTCTAATTTATTTGGGATTTACATGCACACTCATTTGTGCTTGATTATTTTATCTTGCTTGGAGTTTGGGCTATTATTGTTTGTTACTTATTTGATCCTAATCTCACCTACCATCCTCTAAGCCCTTTCATTGTTAGAATCGCATCCCTTCCTATGTCACCAACCTTTGTGATTATACCTCTTTTGTGGCCTATGAAGGTAACTTAGCTATTCTTTCAACCTTGTATTCATTTGATACAACTAAGGATATTGATTTATGTGGTTTTGTTACATGTAGTGAACGTATCATTTATGCATCTCATGATAGCTCCCCTTCATGTGCCTCTCTTGATCAATCCTTCCTTGACGAGCCTACTGATGTGTGCTTCATAAATATGCATGTTTTCCTTCGCTTGCAAGTGATGATGGTGCACCTTCTTCCAGGCCTAGTGGTGTACTTGTTGATTTGAGAATTATATAATGAATGGTTATAAGTAATACACCATGTTTATGTTCACCTACATATTAGGTTGTTACCCCCATGTAACACATTATAATTATTCTTTATCTCATGGCTCGCACAATCTCTTAATGATATTTTTAATGATGAATGTAGCATAATGATATTTATCTTCTAATGTTGAGGTTGATGACTCTATGTTTTATGATGATTTAATTTATGATGTGTGTCTTTTGATATACTTGTGATAAAATCATTTAGTGGCAATGACAGTGAAAATTTAAATGTTAAATCATTCTTACCAAGTCATATTATGCTTATATGTTGGCAGTAATAAATTGGTACATTCATTTGGTGATACCTTCATTGATAGAGCTTAATAATGGTTTAATTAATGACATCCTTATTGTAGTGTCTTGAATTGTATCCGCTTGCAATTTTGTTCTCACCTGGGCCTCGCTTCGGTGTTTCAACTTTCGATGCATAATTACTGTGTTGATTCTACTCACGCCTTGTTCTAATCTTGCATTTCATCATATGTCCAGTTCCCTCCCCATTCTAGAGTCCTAATTTTCTAAACTAGGGCGTGATACGCCCTGGTCCTAAATCAGGACTAGGTTAGGACCAGTGCAGACCACGCCCTGGTCTTAAATCAAGATGAGGGCATACCATGCCATGGTCCTCTTAATCAAGCCCTAAATTGGGGTCTCACAACAGTCATCTCAATTAAGTGGGAAATTTGATCTCATGTCGGCTTATTCCAAGAAATTCAATTTGTTTTTCGGACATACAAGTATAAAAGGAGGTCTACCCCTCTCATTTGAAATCCTAATCCGACGCTAAGCAATCACCTAAGAAAATTGAAGATCTCAATTGCATTCAAGTGAGCAAGCAATCAATCATTCATCAAGCATTGGAGCAGAAGTGAGGTCAAGTTCAATTATTAAAGATGGCATCCATGATCAATGTTTTATGAAGACAACCTGCATGAAACCCTAAATCCTTTGTGTGAAGGTCAAACAAAACTTCATCAAGATATACATTATTGTTTCAAGCATTTTCAGTTTTTCCCTCAAAAGGAAAGTATTTCATTACAGTCTTTCATTGCATTTATCAATTCAATTTCATGGTTAATTCCAAATTTGGGGTTTGACCTAAAGCAAACCCTTATTCCCAACATCTTTCCCTCTCTTTCTATGTGCACGAAATAGGTACAAGAGATGTACTAAAGGAATCTGGCAATGTTGATAGGGATGAACAAGTGCAGGATCTATACTTAGGGAATCCAAAAGTGATGAATAGGTTCAGCTTTTGACAACGGAAAATTCAAAGGACCAAGGTGGATCTATGCTACCTGGTCCTGAAAAAACAAGCCAATCTTTTGGGAACAGGTTCTAAACGTCTTTTTTTGCCCATATTTCAGTTGGTGGCTCCATGGGACATCTGTAGCTTACTGTTTCTATTAGTTTGTTTCAATTATTCATGGTTTTTCCCTAATTTCATAATTACATTACAAATTCAACTAAGAAAGAGGATAATCAATACAAACCAGTCGAATCCAATCAAAATCTCATACCTTTCCCTAGTGGGATTGAGCCTAGATCTATTGAGTTCAACCCTCTTTTAATGTAATAGTGTCAATTGGGTTATTTAGTGGATTTACTTGGTGAAACCCTAATTCCCAATTTTTCATACATTACATTTTGATGAACCCGACATCCTTCATGCTTAATTTTGATTTTTTATCTCATATCTAATTTTGTATACATTTTAAATTTCAAATTTGCTCTCACAAAACTTTTATTTTTAATTGAATTACATAAATTTAGAGGTTTAATTCACAAAAACGCTAATTTATTATTCTAAAATTAACTTGTGGGTTGCATAATTTTTTAAGTGTATTTTTAGATTTGATTATTATGACATGTTATGTTATGATTTAAAGGCCTTTATTGTTTAAATTCACAATTCACAGTGTTTAAATTCTTGGTTAATCAATCATTGTTATAACAAATTGCATTGCTTAGTCATAGTTTTAAATTTTTTCATTCAAATTTTCCTCCTTTGTGCATGAGTTTTGTTGCCATTAGTCCTAGATATAATATTCTCGTGAGAAGAAGTTGCAGACTTAAGGATTACCAAGGTTTAACCACTAAGGATATGGAACCTCAATTAGATCACATGTTCCATGAGAATGTTGGTGCTTCCTCTAATCCAACAAATGACATCATTTATCCCCATTCTCCTTATAATTCTCATGATGTGGATGAATCACTAACTAGGGATACCATTGACCAATTGGAGAAGATTGACAATGAATTTTAAAATCTTCAACAATGGATGAGTCAACAATGTCTGGAAAGTGAGGCAATCCCTTTACTTGAAGGATTAAAAAGAATAGTGCAAAGTGATAAAATTGATGTTGATTTGTTGCATGGCCTTGCTCATATTGTTGACACTAATATCATGCCAATCAAAAGTTGTGTCGAACTCCTTGGTTACTCTCAACCCACTAGTCAAGTTAATCATTCCATTCATATGCCTACGTCCTTGCCTAGTTTGCCTATATTTACATCTTTTATCATGACTACTTCCACACAAAATGGTAATCCTACACATGTTAGTCATAGGGGCAATCTCATTAATTGATATTATTGCATACCTCCTTATGTGAGTCTTCCATTTGTTTCCCGATAATCTCCCATACCCACACACCACAATGTTCCACCTCCTTATTCTCAACCTCCACCTACATATAACAATGCTACTCCTCCATCACAATCCAACATGTCCAATTTCAATCCATCCACTGAAGCAACCATCAATGACTTAGCCCAAACTGCTACATCCTTACAACATCAATAGGCTTACATTACTCAATCCAAGTTCAATGTTCCCACATTTAATGTAGCAAGCCCACTATCTGATGACATTGTTCATGTAGTTCCACCCAAACATATGAAATTCCCTCAATTGGATTTGTATAATGAAAAGGTGAACCCTTGACTTATGTGAAGGCATTTCAAACTTTGTGTAGTGATTTTGCTCATGACTAAAGACATGGCTAAATTGTTTACTATAACCTTTAGGGATAAAGGTTTGCAATGGTATTGTTCTTTGTCTCCTTTATTCTATTACTTCATTTCAACAATTGGCTAATGCTTTAATTCAACAATTTCAAAATAATATTGGTCCTAAAATTACTTTGACTAATTTGATTGATTGTAAGCAAGGAGTTAAAGAAAAAGTGACTAATTTTATTGGTAGATATAAACATTTGTATTTTCAAGTTGCTTATCAAGTGCCTAATCATGATGTTCAAAGAATTTATATTACTAATTTACAAAAAGACATTAGAGATAAGTTTCTATTTTCTGAGTTTACTTCCTTTACACAATTGTGTGTAGCGCTTCATCATTATCAACTTCAAGTGAGTCAAATTGAATTATCCTCTTTAATGGGTTGGGTTGATAAGAATGAGGGTGCTCAATAATTGTTTATGAATTTTAAACCCAACAAAGGTTACATTAAGATAAACGACAACATCAATGCTCAAGTGGCAACCATGACATCAAGTGTGGCCCCTTTATGCAAATACTTTAGAAAATAATTAACTCCTCTTTTTTAGTCTTTGCATAGTATAATGTTGAGGTTGATAAATGCTAATGTGTCGAAACTTCCTCCCATCAATCCAGTTGACACTTCTAAACCATTGCCACCCTATCATGATCCCAAAGCCTTTTGTCAATATCATCATCAACCTAGCCCTAATATTGAGAAATGCTATACATTGAGGAGTAAAATTCAATACTTCATTAATAATAATACTATATTTGTAGCTGGTGTGAATGACGAGGGAAATAAATTCGTAGCTCCTCCTAATCAAAACCTTCAAATCTTCACTAATCCTTTATCTTCTCAGTCTACTAATGTTGTTGAGTTTGAGCCTCTTGCCTTTTCTCTTTATGACCTTGGTATGGAATCCAATAATGTTGTGAACCCTGTGGATAAACCTACACCTCCTAAAGACATATGCATTACTTTTGATCCTAGTGAGACTATTGTTGCACCTGATGGCCCATTGTATATTACTACAAAGATCAAAGACAAACTCTCACGAGGGGTGCTCATTGATCCAATGTGAATGGTGAATGTGATTGCTGAAGAATATCTTTATATCTTACAATTGCGTCAAGTTACATATGATGAATCTAATGTTGTGGTCAAGGTGTATGATGGTTTTTCATGTCCCACTATTAGTTTTATTATTATCCATGTTGAGGTTGGTACCAAGTGCTTAGCCATGTCATTTGTTATTATTCCTACATCGGATCAATTTCGTGTGAATTTGGGACATCCATGGCTCTCTTCCATGAAATTTATCCCTTATACAATCCACAAATGTTTGAAATTCCCCCATCATTAGCACTATCATAAAAATTAATCATAGCCTTTACCAACCCACAACGAAGTGTGGTAATTTCACCCTTGATTACTTTTAGCCTCAACAACCTGAACCTCTCAAACCCTTAAGTAAAATCATTTTCTTATCTTATCAAAAGTGTAAAAATGAGATAATCACGTCCTTGAGTAAGCCTGGAGATGCTATACCTATGGATATTTCTCCTCCTCACAATGGACCTAGTATTTTTCCTACTCCTCCTATTCTTCCTATATATGCCTGAGTCCCACCTCCTACATCTTACAAAGGAAAACACCTGGCATCTTCTATGTCTCAACCTAGTAGGGTTTCTCTCATTCGTCCCCCTTTAAAAGAAGAAAAGAAGCCTATGTCCATTGATCCTCAACCTTCACAAGTTTCACCTAAAACTAAAAGGAACCATTGTGCGAGAGAATGCCAACGAAGACGTCGTGCCAAGTCTCGTGAGCTTGCTTCCCAAACCATTTCCTCCCTAAAGAAACAAAATGTTGACTTGATCCCATTTGTCTAGCCTTCGCCCAACCCTAGGGGGGAAGTTCAATCTAAATCACCAAGATTAAAAATGCTTAAGAACAATTATTGTTCAAGTTCTTTTTGCATTAGAGATCCTATTTTCATTAATCTAGATGATGATATGGATGATGATGTTGTTCATGCTAAGAAGTTTGATTCCAATGATTATGATGATATATATGAGCTTATTGATGTTAATCGTGATTTATCTTCACATTTTTCAAAAGCATTAACCCTAGCTCCCAGTGACAAACAAAGTGACTCATCATTGGAGAATGGTCTTGTTGTGACGTTTTCACAATATCAACCCATTGCAAATGGGGACCCCCCAATTTTTTATTTATAGGGTAGTTGTCTTAGTCTAATCATCTAGTCTAGTAGTAGTTTTAAAGAGTTTAACCTCTTGCTTGAGAGGGGATGCAATGCAATCTCTAGGTCATGTGAAGGCATGAATTCCACAGTGGAGGCTCAATGTTAATACTCAAACAAATTTGTATCTCAACAAAGGATGATAAGTGATAGGTGAGGGATGTGAGAAAGAATGAAACTAGGAATATCAGTTGCTTTATTTGGATTTTCGAAAGAAAATTCAAGGATAAAATCTTCACCAAAGGGACAAAATAAGTTTACCAAGCAAATGGGCAAGTGATGAGGAACGAAGAGAGCATCATATTGGAGGTGAAATGCATGGATCAACTAAGTGCTTAAAAGAAGACATGATTTGGAGGATTAAAGTGATTCATATTCCTCACCCTCCTCAATCCCCAACCTACCATATCTATCATGCCTCTAAACCCACGGCATATCCCTCATGCCTCCAAATCCATGACTTAGCTAGATGAATTAAAAATTGTTGAAAGTTTAGATTTCATTGCTTTGGTGAATAGAGGAATAATTTTGTTTGAAGATGACTGAGTGAGAGAGTTTCTAATGATGAAGGGAAAATAATCAAAACTGCAATATCCTTCATGCCTCCCATTCCATGGCATATCCTTAACAATATCCTTCATGTCTTTCATCCCATGGCATATCCTTGGCAAACATCCCTTGCACCCTCAAATTCATGGCATATGCTTCATCCCCCCAAAGCTCCAATTATTCCTTGGAAAACATCCCTTGCACCCTCAAATTCATGGCATGTGCTTCATCCCCCTAAATCTCTAATCATTCCTTAACAACATCCCTTACTACCTTCTCCCCACAACATCCCTTACCACCTTCTCCCCATGGGATATCCCTCACCACCTTCCATCCCATGATACATCATATGACTCACCCCATAAATCCCAAGGCATATGCTTCACATACCGAAATCCCTCATCAATAACATGCCTCACTACCTCGAAACCTTGGCACATTCTTTGTCATCTGAAACCCACAACACATGCCCAACCCATCAAGATCCACGACATATGCTCCCCCCCCCCCCCAAATACATGACATGAAGAGAGTATGTTTGGAACCCAAGGAAAGGATAGTTCAACTAGAGAAGACAAGGAAATTTGCACCCAAGGCAAGTCAGACATAAAATTCACCTAAAGTAGACCTAAAGAGAAAAACATTGCAGGGGCAGTCTTAAATCTGACCTAAACTGTGAACCATACCAAGTGCAGAGTAGAATAAATATTATTACTAGCTTGAATTGCATTTTGAGAATGAAGTAGCTGACCTTTATTTATATGCATCGTTGCAAGGAGATATTCGTACACAAAGAAGGACAACCTGAGTGGAAAAACATAAATTTCCCTCCAAAATAATTCATTTTTTTAGGTGCAAAGTTCATGAAGGACAACCTTATATGAAGGGATGAAATTTTGAATTTTAAAAGAAAAATTAAATTAAAAAACAACCTAAGGTCAACTTCCCTCATGAGATGAGCTCAATATCATATAAATACAAGGTGGATAATCATATATCGAACATAATTAAATCTGATTTAAAGAGCAGATCATAAGATGTGAATTGTAGGTAGACCTAAAGTAAATCAACAACAAGTTTGAGTGATTAAGGGTAGGCCAGTAGTAGGTCAAGGTGGAATTTTTAGCAGAAGGAACAAGTTGTGTGTAAGAGCAGTCATTTTCCTCCATCAGTTCCAAGTGTTAACAGGCAGGGATGTGCGAATTCAATCACAATAGAAAGTCAATATTTTTAAATTAGGAGTATCCTACAAATTCTGGTCAAAATCAAACCTAAGTAGTATCAAATTGCAACAACAAATCAACAAAGTGAATTATAGAGGTTGATTCCAAAACAGAGGCATGATTTAGATTAGAAAGTAGAGATCATAAATCTGACCTAAACACTAGAAGAAATCAATTCTCGAGTATATCAAAAGCATATCAAAATATAGAGACAATCAGATCGCAATAGAAAATAAATCAGACCTATAGCAACATGCAAGTATTGAAGGTGATTTTATCAGGTTTTGAAGTGACTTAGAGACTGAAGACAATGTTATTTGTGGGCCTAGGTTTTGAATTGCTTCAATCTATAGGGAAAATTTATAATTAAGCATAGGAGCAAACTTACCTAGGTTTGACTCAATACAAATTTAGGACATTTTGATCAAAATAAAAAACTAAGCAAGGGAGGAATCAAACCTTAAAAGACAACAAAATTAGGCTCATAAATAGAAATCAGACTCGTGGAATATCATATCCTAATCCTAAAAATTTCATATTCCTAGCAAAATCACCATGTTCGGTTTGGAAGGGGTTTGATTTCATGTATGGATTAGAATTTTACCTCATTGCTCTTAATCTTTAATGTTTTCTTTTCAAGATTGATGCAAGGAGGAAGTGCATGAGAGTGGAGATAAGACTTCACAATAGGAGTTATCAAGCTAAGCAAAAAGGTAGATTTCTCTACACGAGGAACACTCCAACATTCATCAACATTGCAAGGGAAGGATAAGAATCATCATCATATGATGAAGATCAACATCAATATAGAGCAATGAAGAGAAGGGTTTCCCAAGCACATCAAGGCATTTGCTATGGCGCGAAAGGTGAGGCTAAGGAGAGAGGTCCAAGGTATGCAAAAACTCAACAACAAATGATGAGGATCGACTCCAATATGACAACAAGTCAAAGACAAGTGGGATAGGGGGCAAGGAGGATTAAACAATGCAAGAGAGATATTTCACCATATAGAAGAGATCAAGGGCAATATTAAGGACTTGAATAATGTGACATAGGACAGGTCTCGATGTAACAAGTATGAAGGTCAACACAAGAAAGGAAAATTTGACAACCTTGTATTTCCTTTAGAAATCCAAGGAAATTACCAATATAGGAGGTGGATTCTTGAATAAGGATTACTTCTCAAGGAGACACTTTACATGTAAATTCACCACACATACAAGGAGATACTTCCCCAAATCAAGGTGAGCTATCCAAGAATATCATAAACAAAGGGGGGATCTAGCATGGATATCACAAAGTCTACATCAACATCATGAAGGAGAGAAGGGGAGAGGAGTTCTCGAGTATGAAGAAGGATAGGCGAAAGGGATCAAGTCAAAAGAGATGATGCAATTTGGGAGTAATTTCCACCATCATCCCATTCCCTCCATCATCATTGTAGGCATTTGGATAATGTTGAGTATCAAGAGATATGACAAAATCAAAAATATCTGTGATGAGGTACAAGGAACAAGCTGAGGTGGTGCCTAGTCACCACATATCCAATCATGTCATTCCAAGTCAGGGTGTCTAGATTCAATGCACTTGACTCATCCAATGAGAAGGACAATTACCACATGTGGGCACAAAGTTCGATGTAACTAACCTCATCACTCATTGGTCAGAATTTAATGAAGGACATGTGTCCTATAAAATGTAATTTTATCATTGGTCAAGCATTAAATTTTATTATAGACACCTAAAATTGTCCCATGACTGCAAACACCAATTTTACTAATTATTCCTCTATATTAATTAAACAGTTTTAATTATTTAATTAATCTAATTTTATTTTTTAAAATTTATAATCTTTTTTTTCATCACAAACTAATTATTCAATTTCTATTCTAATCATTTAACCTTCCCCTCTTAAAATTAATTAAATAATTTTATTTAATTAATTATGATTTATTTACCTTAATTAAATAATCCTTATTATTTAATTAAGTCCAATTTCTAGTTTCCCATAATTAAATAATTTCTTCAAAATATTTAATTATCTAATTTATTATTTTCTAATTAATTTTAATTTTCAAAATTCAAATTTCCTCAAATTATAATTTCAATTAATTTCTAATTAATTTCATGTGCATGACATTTCATGTTTTTGAAAATCAAAATTAAAATTAAATGCAAATTCATGCCAATTTCTTACAACACATACTAAATTTATAACTGTCATTGACTCTAAGTTCCAAATCCAATCAACTTTTTCTAACTAATTAATCAATTCAGTTAACTAATCAGTTAAATTACTTAACTCTCCAAACACCTTTTCTAACTCCCAATCAACTTTTTCGAACAAATCCATCCCCAATCAATTTTCTCATCAATCAACCTTGTTCAATTGATCAATCAAGTCAATCATCTCTCAATCAATTATGCCATGCAGCTAGTTCTCGTCATAATCTTCTCCAATCAATTATATCTCAATCAATCTCAATTATTGATCAAATCAGTTTCCATATCAATCTCCACATTCGAATTTCCTTCTAAATTCTATAAATTCTACATCAATCTCCCATTTTCAACAACCACTATCTTTGAATTCTTGTGCTAACATTCTACAGGTTTTCAAGTGCAACTTTGAGAGCCAACATTCCACAAGGAGGAGAAGAGCAATAGGAGACTCAATGTTATTGATCAATGATGGATTATGTTCAATTTGATTAATCTTTTATTGTTGATTTCAACATTTCTCTTATTGTTTGTATTTCCAAATCTGTTAATTAGATAGGTTTGGTGGTTACCTGTTAAATTTTTTATTAACTATGATGATTTCAGGCATACAATAATTATGTAATGGGTGTAACAAACCTTAATTAGGGTTTCTATCTTTCAATCTTGGCCATTGATGTGGATTTCATCCTGGCCATTCAATTATATTGAAAGCACTGTAAAAAGCTCCACTCTCTCATTTGTAAAGCTTAATGGTCAATAGTCAATAATTAGCAGGTAGCAAGCAAATAGCTAGAGTAGAGTAAGAGAAAAGGAGATTGTTGCTAAGACTTTGTTGCAATAAACATATTATTTTCATTGAAAATATGGAGAACTTCATGTGTTGATTCACCATTTGCATGATATCTACTTCTTATTTATTTTCATGTTGGTTAGATGGATGGAAGCTATTGTGGATGATTAATGGTGAAATTCTTATGTTCATACTACTAGTATTTCATTGACTGTGAAGTATCTTGCATGATCAACTAAACTTTTATAAGCTTAACTTCAATTGCTACTCACCCATTGATATGCATCCCACTGATGGTGTTTAAATGTTGAATGTGGTGATTTGAACATCATACAATTACCTTTGAAGGTCCTACTATATTTGTGGCGTTATTGCCTTGCATGGCAAAGCAAAGTCTAGTAGAATTCCACTAAGTCATTCACAGTTTCTTACATTCATAGGATTAGATTAATTTTCTAAATACTATCTCTTTTGCCTTCTATTTTAAAGTCAAGTTAGTTTCCACATTCCAACAACATTCAAACATTCAAGTTCAGTGTAAGTCCCTCTTGTGATTCCAAAAATATCACAATCACAATCACAGAGTCTATCCATGTATAAAGTCAAGACTTGACTATTGGAACCTTGGAGTCATCTCGTTTGATCACATAGTTTAGCATTTGAGAAGCCTTTGTTCAAGAGATGATAGAATACTTAGTATTTTTTTTGTATTGTATAGTGCATTAAAAAAACGTCAACAAGACCTTGTTTGGAACTTGTAGTGGCTCCATCTGTCGTGCTCGAAGTGGCTCCTCTTGCATCTTTTCCACCATCCCTAAATGATGTTCAACAATATTGGGAGGTAGATGATTTGCTTGATTAAATTTATTCATTCCATGGATCCTCTCTTGTATGTTTCCTTGTTCGTAATGTGCTTCCTTCGTGATGTACTACTTGATATATTTTTGTGAAATTATGTTAAGCCCCCTTTGGATGACTCTTGTTACTCCATTGGTGCAAGGTAGTAAAGAGGCCTAATCCATTATGAAATTCTTCTATATGTTGTGCCTTGTGTTTTCTACTTAGGGATGATGTAAAGCATTGAGATCTCTTTTTGGTCTCTTCCATGTTGACTCAAAAAGACACATGTCCTCTTCTTCCATTTTATTTGTAGTTAAACTAACTTTGGAGGATGAGGTCAATTCAATACAAATATTATTGATATACATTATTTATCATAACAACATACTGACCCTAGAGTTAGTGGATCTCTTATGTGATTTTTCATGTATGTTTTGTGATTGTTATTCTTTGATTAGTCCTTTCTTGGGGGCATCTCATTACAGTAACATGCTTGTATTTTGGATGCATGCTACCTTAAAGCAATTTGTCCTGATAAGGCATATGCAATCTCTTTAACGCGGGGGCATACACTCCGCTCAATGTTACACTTTTTGCACACAACATGACATGTTTTCAATACTCACTTTACTTTTCAAATTGAGCCTTTTGCTTTGTAATTTAGCATTTTTCTTTTTCATGAATCATAGCAAGCAAATCTTACCAGGCTAGTGCAATTATGTTCTCTCTCTTTCTCCTTTCTTGTGATGTCCTTTTTATCTCTATAAAGGAGAAAATTTGATTTGGCAATTTGTAACATAGAAGGAGAAATCACCAAATCAATTTTCGCTTTTAGGGGAGAGGAATTTCTTTATATTCAAAAGAGGGGAGGAATCCACTAGATTCAATCACAAATCAGATAAGGACTGAATACCAAGTGGATTGATTGATTATGATGCGTCTCTCCCTCTTTTGTAAGTTGAAATGTTGAATTAGGGTAAAGTACTGAAATTAAAGACAAAAATAAGAAAATAATGAGCTATAGGTTCAGGATTTTGTCATGCACATGGATTTGAGTAATATAAGCTGATTCAGATCTACCCTGTGAAAATGCCCCGAAAAAGGAGGGACTGTGACGCAACAACATGGTCCTCCAAATTTTACGCACACAAAAAAGGGTTGTTTTGTCTCTGTGTCTGAAGCTTATTTCTAGAAGTATAGTCACGCACCTGTTTCTTAGACACAGAAAGTAAGGGAAATAGGTTGGGAATAGGGGCTTGCCTTAGGTTAAACCTCGGTTTTGAAATTAACCATGAAATTAATATAAATGTAATTGAAATGACTGAAAGGAAAGGTTCTCCTTTTGAGGGAGATGTTGAATTATGATTGAAAATGAAATGATTATACCTCCTTGTGAATTTTTTCTTGCCTCCACACAAAATTAGGGTTTCATGAAATAAGATGTAAATCTCCACTTCAATGCTTGAATCTTGACTTTATTGCTTCTTCGAGGCTTGAAGGAAGACCGAAGATGCTCAATTACTCTTGAATGCTTGATTGCTTGATCTCTTGTGTGCTCAATACTTGTTCATGTGATTAATAGATAATTGTGTATGTCCAAATGAGAGGGGAAATCATTTTTATATACTTGACTATCATGTTAATTGACTAATTTTCCAACACGAGCCAACACAGAGAGGGAAATCCCACTCAAATTTGAAATGGGAAAAAGTGTTTTGAGGGGCCCTATTTTAGGGAGGATCATGGCGCCATGACTTGGTCCTGCCCTATTTTAGGCTAGGATCAAGGTGTATGTCAAGTGCGAAATCAAAGTTTTTAATTTTTGTGATGTGTACGAGCATAATCAGGTCTTCAATCGTGCCAAGGGGCACAAACACTAAGATGAAGACCCAAATGCGATCGAAATTGCAAGGGGTGCAATTTTAGGACCCTACATTTAGCCCCCACTTTAGCAGGAGCATGAAGTCAATCACACTCTCGGTAAAGTACAAGGGGTTCACATTGAAAGACTTTCACCATGTTGTCAAGGAGGCAAGATACACCAAGCCCCCAGTGGACTTTAGGATCTCACAACTTCAATGACAAAGGTAAAAGGGAAAATCATGAGAGAGAGAAAGAGATAACCACGACTACAACTAGTAAGGTTCTCTTACTATGAGTCATGAAAAGAAAAATATCAAAAATTACAAGAAAAAGCTAGGTAACTTTAAGTATCACGATATGTAAGACAAAGAATCATTGAGCGAAGTATATGCCCCCATGTTAAAGTGATTGCGTACGCCTTATTGAGAGAAATTGCTTTAAGGTAGGATACACCCAAAAAGACAAGCACATTATCACAACAATTTAGCCCCCAAGAGAGGACAAATCAAAGGATAATGATCACAAAACACAAAACATGTGGTGGTTTCACGTAACTTTGGAGACAGTATGCTTTTTATGATAACTCATGTATATCATGTATATATATGCATAGAATTGTACTCATCCCCCAAAGAAAGGAAATCACCATGGAAGAAGGGAACACGTGTGTCTTTTGAGTCAACATAGGAGAGATCAAAAGAGATCTCAATGCTTTGCATCGTCTTCAAGTAGACAACCCTAGGGACAACAAATAGAACAATGGAGAGACAAGCAGAAGAAAGTTACAAACAAGCGAGACAAGAGAGGGAGAGAGAATCTACGATGCTAATGAAGTTGATCAAGCATCTTATCCATCTCTCGATCTTGCTCATCATTATTTCGGGAAGGTGGACAATATGCAAGAGGAGCCACATCAAGCACAATAGATGGAGCTATTGTTGTAAAAAAAGTTGCACCCTGTGATGATCAACATTGTGAAACATGGAAACAACCTCCCAAGCGTGCGACTTGCAAAAGTGAGGTTGAGTCTCTAGAGAAGGCCAACTTCCTCTTCAATCTGAGTGTAATAGGACCTAATCTAATGATTTTGAGATGAGAAAAGGGAGAAGGAGGAATTATTGAAAGGGGAAAAAGGTTCGCACTTGGATGAAATGTATGATCTTCCTACCTATGACTACACAAAATATCAATAGAACTACCTCAGATATCCACAAAATCCTATCCAAATTAGGGTCCTAAGGAAATTTTAAGGTTAGGATTCTTGTTGATGGCAAGACGAGCTGTACTTAGTTCACAAATGACATTCAAAGAGGAGAATAACATAGTCACATATGACCTAAGATAACCAAAGAGGATGCATTCACACAAGAAGGTAAAGGATTACACAATTTGTGAAAATTGAAAGAAGGCAAGATAGGCAAACTTATTCATATGAAGGCAAGGCCACTTTACAAATCACTGAAAACATGTATTCAACTGATAAGAAAGAAAAGAAGACCCTGATAGGAGATATAAAATTTTCCTTCATAGTTGGGGCATAACTCAAAATAAACTCGGCTAGAAACCCTAACCCTCACCTAGGGTTAGGTTACAAAAACATCAAAAGGAAGATCAAATCAGAGAATGGTTGGATGGCACGCAAGTACAGTCTAAGAAAAGTCCATCATCTCAGGGAAAAGCAAAATATCCCTGCAAAAGGGGAAATCTCTACGAATGAAGCATTTGAGATGACATCTACAGGAGCAAAAAGTCTTCATTCCGCACTGAATGAGCATGGGAGACATCAAAATAATCTTGCAAGGTCATCTCTAGAGTAATGGCAAAAATCTTAGTGGTTGAATTCAAAAAAAGGATCAGAGGTCAGGCACCGACTAAGATAGAAGAACGGTCTCGACCCTTGTGTCGACAACCACCACTGCAGGGAATTAAATTCTAATAGTCATTGTAGGTTCAAAAGCTAGCTGTCGATCAAGAGATCTCACGCGTAGATGGATGCACGATATCTCGCTATGTGCACACCCAAAGGGCCCAATGAAAGATTAAGTCATCACCATTCGATTGGATTTCAAGTGATCATCGATAGTGGAGATCGTGCTCGAGGAAAAGGTTGGGCCCACCACACCTGTCACCCGCAAGGAACTCAACATAACACAAAGAGCTTGAGGAGCTCAACACTCGACCAAGCCAAGAACCTCACCCTACCGAGCCCTAATCACCTACCACGATAGCATCAACCTATCCACGGGGGCACACACAAAAGGATCTTGGCACTTGGAGGGAGAGGGAAGCTCATCCTGTTGAGTCTTGAGTAGCTGACCACTACAACCACCCACCAACCAGTGAAAGGGATGCTGATGTATCATCCAAGTCATTGTCACTTGGCCCACGGGCAGACAGAAAAGTACATTCAGTCGATTCTCAAGAAGATCCATCGCGAGGGCCACGTCAGACCGCATATCCACTTGGAAGAGCTCAACAGTCGCCCAGGCACAAAAGTTCCCCTTGACGAGCCCCAAGTAAAAAGCCGTAGACCTCCATGTCACCTGGGCCCCACCACATCCTTCACACTTGCTAACTCGCAACATAGAACCGCATCGTTGAAAAAACAGGCAGGGAAGTGAGGATCCGTCAATCGGTGGAAACAAAGAGGAAACCGCCTACCAATGACCTCGTCGGCCTTGAGTCGATAAAACTGGCCAACTCAAAAATAGAATCCTAGAGCCCCGAAAAGATGAAAAGACTCCCTCCTGGTGCTACTCCACTATGATCACTAACATGACATGTTAGACACAGATGCACATAACACGATGCGACTAACACTATGCGCATAACATGCAGGTTATGTGAGAAGATTTCTCAAGCCTGATCTGTAGCTAAGTTGACACATAAATAGTCAACAGCTATCACAAGTTCTAAAAAGGACCATGCTCTAATGATGAGTCACTTTGTCCATTACTAGGAGCTAGGATTAATGCTTTTGAAAATTGTTTAGATAAATCATTGTCAACATCAACATATTCATATTCATCATGAGAAATATTAGGATCAAAATTTTCATCATTAACAACATTCTCACCTATTTCTCCATCAAGATTAACAAAAATAGGATCTCAAATAGGAATAGAACTTGAACCATCATTTGTCTCAAGCATTTTACATCTCTGAGAATTAGGTTGAACATCCTCACTAGGAGAAAATGGAATTATGTCAATAGTTGGTGTTGTAGGAGAAGAAATGGGTTGGGAAGCAAGTTCATGAGCTCTAGTACGACATCTCCATTAGCATTCTCTCACACAACGATTTCACTTAGTTTTAGTTGAAAGGTTGTGAAGGTTTAGGTTCATCGGGTATAGGCTTGTTTTCTTCTTTTAAGGAAGGATGCATAGGAGGAGGTCTTTTAGGTTGAACAATAGGGGAGGCCTATTGCTTCCCTTTATAAGATGTAGGAAGCGGAACTACACCATATAAAGGAGGAATGGGAGGTGTAGGAAGGAGATCGGGTCCATCATGAAGAGGAGGAATTGGTCTACCATTAGGAGGAATAGATTGACACTTGGGAGTAGGAGCATTTCTATCCTTGGGAGGAAGAATGGACTCATCCTTAGGAGAAGGAATGGATTTTTCCTTAGGAAAAAGAATATCGTTTTCTTTAGGAGGAAGGATAGTCTTATCTTTAGGAGAAGAAATAGATTTCTCTTTGGGAAGAAGATTATTTCTTTCCTTAGGAGGAAGAATAATCTTGTCCTCAAGAAGAGGTATATGATGATTAGTTGAGGGAAGACTAAGTGTTAGATTTCTTGGTTTACTCAATGACAAAATCATCTCATTTTTCAAATTTTTATATGATTTAAAGAGAGCATCACTTCTAGGGTGAAGAGGTTGGAATTGTTCAGATAAAAAATAATCAAGACAAACATCTCCATGCCTCACCGTAGGTTGATATAAGATATGATTAACAGATATTATTTCATCATTATGAGGAAATTTCAAACACTTATGAATAGTAGAAGCGAATTTTTTCATCGAAGAGAGCCAAGGATGTCCCAACTTCACACGAAATTGATCGCATGTAGGAATGATAGCAAATTTAACATCTAAGCATTTAGTGCCAACATCAATAAGAAGTGTGATAGAATTAATAGCAGGACAAGAGAAGCCATCAAAAACTTTATTAATATCATCACATATCACTTTATGCAATTGCAAAGTATAAATAAATTCTTTAGTTATCACATTAATCGTGCAAGATGGATCAATAAGCACTCCTCGAGAAGGTATGCCTTTGATTTTTTTAGTTATATATAATGGGTCGTCAGGTGCTTCAATAGTCTCACTAGGATCAAATGTAATGCACAAGTCCTTAGGAGGTTCTTTTTGATCTATAAGGCTCACCGCATTATTAGACACAAGGCCAACATCATTGGGAGAGAAGGCAAGATGATCGATCTGAATCACATTAGTGGAATGGGAAGGTAAAGGATCAGTAAAAATTTGAAGGTTATGATTAGGAGGAGCCACTGATTTGTTTCCCTTATCATTCACTTCAACCACATATATGGTATTGCTATCAATTAAGTCTTGAATCTTACTTCTCAAAGAATAACACTTTTTAGTGTCATGACTAAGTTAACGATGGTATTGGCAAAATGATTTAGAATCAAAGTAAGGTGAGGATATATTAGATGGATCAATTGGCTTGATAGGGGGAAGTTTCAACACATTCCTTTGTAACAATTGAGACATAATGCTATACAAATATTCATTAAGAGGAGTGAATTCTTTTCTAAAGTATTTGGACAAGGAGGCACACTTGTTGTGGCTATCACTTGAGTGTTGTTGTTGTCATTGAATTTGATGAATCCCTCATTTGGTTTGAACTTCACAAAATGTTATTGAGAACTTTCATCCTTATCACTCAAAGCCATTGAGAATGATTGTTCCAATTGACTCATGGTAAGATGATAGTTGTGAAGTACTCTGCACAACTGCGTAAAGGGAGTAAACTCAAAAAAGAGAAGTTTATCCCTAATATTTTTTTCTAAATTAGAAATAAAAATCTTTTGAATATCTTGACCAAGTAGAGGAAAAGAAATTTAAGAATACGAATGCTTATATCTACCAATAAAAGTAGTCACCTTTTCTTACACACCTTGCTTACAATGCATCAAGTTAGTCAATGTGATCTTAGGACCAATATTATTATAAAATTGTTGAATAAAAGAATTAGCCAATTGTTGAAAAGAAGTAATAGAATAAGGAGGCAAAGAACAATACCATTGCAAAGCTTTATCCCTTAATGTTCTAGTAAACAATTTAGCCAACAATCTTTGGTCATGAGCAAAGTCACTACACAAAGTTTGAAATATTTTAACATGAGTCGAGGGATCACATAATTTTCCATTATAAAGATCTAATTGAGGGACTTCCACATGTTAACTCGGACAATGTCATTGGATAATGGGCTTGCTACATCAAATGTGGGTACATTATACTTAGATTGATTCACAGAAGCTATTTGTTGTTGCAAGGAAGACGTTGTTTGGGCTAGACTATTGATTGTAGCTTCGTTAGAAGGATTTAAATTAGACGTGTTGGATTGAGAAGGATGAGTAACATTGTTGAATGAAGAAAGGGGTTGAGAATAAGGAGGGATATTATTATAGGAAGGTGGGGGTTGAGAATAAGGAGGTGGAAAATTATGATAGGTAGGTACGGGAGAGGATTGGGTAACAAATGGAAGACTCATAATAGGAGGAATGAAAGAAGAGGAGTTGCCCCCTTGACTAACATTTGTGGGCATAGGAGAAGATTGGACAACAAATGGAAGGCTCATGGTAGGACGAATGAAAGAAGAGGAGTTGCCCCCTTCACTAACATTTGTAGGTATGACATTTTGTGTAGAGGTAGCCATGATGCTTGATGTAAATGTGGGAACACCAACCATAGGACTAGTCAAAGGAATAAAATGTTTAACTTGACTAGGAGGTTGTGTATAACCTAGGGCTTCAACACAACTCTTCATGGGCATAATATTAGAATCAATAATATGAGAAATACCACACAAGATATCAACACCAAATTTATCACTTTGAACCATTCTTTTTAATCCTTTAATCAATGGGAGAGCTTCACTTTCCAGGTATTGTTGACTCATCCATTGTTGAAGATTTTCAAATTGATTGTCAATCTTCTCCAATTGGTCACTGGAAACCCTAGTTAGTGATTCCTCCACACCATGAGAATTATCTACAGAATGAGGATAAACAGGGACATTCATAGGGTTTGAAGAACCACCAATATCCTTGTTGAAAAAGTTATCCAAATTAGGCTCCATCTCCTTGGTAATTAAACCTTGGGAAGCCTTAATTCTACAACTTCTCACAAGGATATTGTAGGTTGGACTAATAGTAGTAAAACTCATGCACCAAGGGAGGGAAACTTGAAATTTGAAATTTGAAATTTGAAATTTGAATTTTGGAATCTAAGTTGCAACACCGAGAAGGAACACTGACAGGGGTGGTACTGGTAGCACCCATGCAGGACTGTCAGTACCCTGCATGGTGGTACCACCGCTTGCAAGGTACTTACCCCCCTTCAAAAAGTTTTTTTGAAAAAACTAAATTTTTTCATAAAGTTTTCGATATTTTTTTATATGATTTTTTTTTTTGGAGAAAATTAAAACTAGAAAGAGAAAGAAAAAAATACCTATTTTTTTTCTTGAAGTGAGTGCAGGTGGTACAACCTTACAGACAATTTTTTTTGCCTTAGAGGTCAACGATTCCCAAACTGGTCTAATTATATATCAAAATTCATGGAATTGACCTCTCGAGGCCAACCGTGAGGTCCTTTTGGGCCCATATTGCTCTGAAAAATGAGTGCCCCCTGGATCAGAAAGAAAAGTTGAATCTTCAAACACTCACAGATCTGGCCCCGTGAATAAAAAATTGACAAACAAAAGGTCAATCTTGACTATTTGCACATGCTGGATTAAATGGTAAGGTTCAAATCAACCCAAATTGCACAAAAAACCTGCTATAGGTAGAATCTCCCAATCATAAAAATAGGAAAGCCTCAGGTCTGAAGCTCTGATACCATGTTCAAGTTGAGAAATACAACCTCACAAAACCTAGTGAACACCTGTATGCAAATAATCTATCACAGTAATGGAAGATTCACACAAAACACAAAGATTTCTTTAAAAACCCAGAGCAAGAATATGCAATAATAATAATTAGATTGGTAAGGATTACAAAGGGATCAATCCTTATAAAAGGAGATCAAAACCTTAAAACATTAACCCTAAAAGGCAATTAATAATTAATAATGAATTAATTATTAATATTCCTAGTTTAGCTTAAGTGAAATAGAGAAAAGGTGACTTAATTATTAAATCAATATGATTTAATTAATTAAGTAAACTAATAACTTTTACTCTAACAAATTAACCACTTAATTTTAAAAATTTGAAATCTAATCTTGGAAGTGAAAATTTGAATTTTGAAATTGAAACAAGAGGCTCAAATTTGAAATGATTAATTCAAAATTTAGACAATCCATAAGTTCGATTTTAAAATTTAAAATTAGGGTTTTTGAAACTAACCACTTAATTTTAAAAATTTGATTGCAAATTGAACATGTAAATGAAAATTCGAATTGTAAAATTGAAGAGTACTCAGTTTTGAAATAATTAATCCAATTTAGAGAAATCACAAGCTCAATTTTGAATTTAAAAATTAGGGTTTTAGTGAATTTAACCTCTGAATTTTTAAAATTTGCAAGGAAATTAAACTTGTAAATGAAAATTTGAATTATAAATTACATACACACTCAGATCTGAAAACAAAAATCAGAATTAAAGGTGTAAGGAGGTGGGTTCACCAAAATGTAAAGGTGAACACTAGCTATGAAAGTGATGTAACAATTAAGTGCATAAGCTATATTTCTAAAAATGATTGCAAATATGAATTAATTAATTGCATATGAATCAAATATGAAAATGAAAATAAAAAGTAAGCATAAGACATGTCAGATTCACCAAATGTAAAGGAGAAAATTTGATTGGGCAATTTCCAACATAGAAGGAGAAATAACCAAATCAATTTTCACTTTTAGGGGAGAGGAATTCCTTTACATTCAAAAGAGGGGAGGAATCCACTAGATTCAATCACGAATCAGATAAGGACTAAATACTAAGTGGGTTGATTGATTATGATGTATCTTTCCCTCTTTTGTAAGTTGAAATGCTGAGTTAGGGTAAAGTGTTGAAATTGAAGACAAAACTAAGAAAATAATGAGCTACAGATTCAAGATTTTGTCATGCACCTAGGTTTGAGTAATATAAACTGATTCGAATCTGCCTCGTGAAATGCCCCAAAAAATCAGGGACTGTGATGCGGCAACACGATCCTCTAAATTTTCCGCACTCTAAAAAGGGTTGATCTGTCTCTGTGTCTGAAGCTTATTTCCAAGTGTACAGCTGTGCACCTGTTTCTTGCTCATAGAAAGAAAGGGAAATAGGTTGGGAATAGGGGCTTGCCTTAGGTCAAACCCCGGTTTTGGAATTAACCATGAAATTGAGATAAATGTAATTGAAATGACTGAAAGGAAAGGTTCTCATTTGAGGGAGATGCTGAATTATGACTAAAAATGAAATGATTATACCTCCTTGTGAAGTTTTTCCTGCCTCCACACGGAATTAAGGTTTCATGAAATAGGATGTAGATCTCCACTTCAATGCTTGAATCTTGACTATATTGTTGCTCCAAGGCTTGAAGGAAGATTGGAGATGCTCAATTTCTCTTGAATGCTTGATTTCTTGATCTCTTGTGTGCTCAATACTTGTTCATGTGATTGATAGATAATTATGTATGTCCAAATGAGAGGGGAAATCCTCTTTATATACTTGCATGTCGGGTTAATTGAATAATTTTTTGACACGAGCCAACACGGAGAGGGAAATCCTGCTCAAATTTGAAATGGGAAAAAGGGTTTTGAGGGGCCCCATTTTAGGGAGGACCATGCGCCATGACCTGGTCTTGTCCTATTTTAGGCCAGGATCAAGGTGTATGTCAAGTGCAAAATCAAAGTTTTTGATGTTTGTGACGTGTATGGGCATAATCAAGTCTTCAATCGGGCCAAGGGGTGCAAACACTAAGGTGAAGACCCAAATGCGGTTGAAATTGCAAGGGGTGCAATTTTGGGACACTACAATCTCAATATTAGAGTAGTGAGATCCTAAAGTCCTTGGGAGCTTAATGTGTCTTGTCTCTTTGATATCTTGGTGAAAGTTTTTCAATGCAACTGTGTACTTTACCATGAGTATGCTTAGTCTCATACTCCTGCTAAAGTGGGGGCTAAATGTAACATCCTAAAATGTACTCACTTACAATTCTATCCTCACCCAGGCCTCACATTGGCATTCCAGCTTTCAATGCCTAATTATAATGTTGATTCTACTCGCACCTCATTCCAATCTTGCATTTTCATCAATCCAATTCCCTCCTCATTTTGGAGCATGGATTTAGGACCAAGGTGGCCCACACGCTGGTCCTAAATTAGGACCAAGGCATAACATACCTTGGTTCTAAATCAGGACCAATGCATACCACACCCTAGTCCTCTTAATTAGGCTCTAAATTGTGGTCTCACAATAGTCATCTCAAATAAGGGAAATTCTATCTTGCATTGGCCTATTCCAAAAATTTAATTTATTTTTCGAACATACAAGTATAAAAGGAGCTCTACCCCGCTCATTTGAAATCCTAATCCGAAGCTAAGAAATCGCCTAAGCAAAGTCAAGATTTGAATTACATTCAAGTGACCAAGCAATCAATCATTCATCAAGAATTTGAGTAGAAGTGAAGTTAAGTTCAAGTATTGAAGATGCAATCCACGATCAATGTTTTATGGTGACATCCTACATGAAACCCTAAAACCTTTGTGTGAAGGTCAAACAAAACTTCATCAAGGTATACATATTGTTTCATGCATTTTCAACCTTTCCCTCAAAAGTAAAGTATTTCATCATAGTTTTTTATTACATTTATTAATTCAATTTCATGGTTAATTCCAAAACCGAGGTTTGGCCTAAGGTAAACCACTATTCGCAACATCTTTCCCTCTCTTTTTGTGTGTAGGAAACAAGTGCAAGAGCTATACTCAAGAGAATCCAGTGGTGTCGATAGTGAAAAATAGGTTCATATTTCAACGGTGGAAAATTCGGAGGACCAGGGTGGATCCGTGCTACCCGATCTTGAAAAATCAGGCTGAGCTTCTTAGAATAGGTTCTAAACATCTTCTTTTGCCTAGATTTTAGTTGGTGGCTTTGTGGGACATCTGTAGCTTATTGTTTCTATTAGTTTACTTCAATTATTCGTGGTTTTTCCCTTATTTCACAATTACATTACAAACTCAACTAAGAAAGAGGATAATCAATACAAACCAGTTGAATCAAAGATCAAAATCTCAAACCTTTCCCCATCGGGATTGAGCCTAGATCTATTGGTTTCAACCCTCTTTCAATGTAATGGTGTTAATTGGGTTATTTAGTGGATTTACTTAGTGAAACCCTGATTCCTAATTTTCCATACATTACACTTATTACACATCCCTCTATGATTTTTTATGCACCTTCATATATTACTTCATTATTAGCTCTAGATAATGTTTATTCATGGTTCTTATTCTTCTCCTTTTAGTGGCTATTAGTGGATCTAGTAGATTTATAAATGTATCATGACCATATACCACTTTTTTATGAAGACCCTCCTTTATATCATTTTGTGTTTTCTTATTGTGTGTCCAAGAGTTATTGTGGAGTGCATTATTCTACACCTTCAATGCAAAATTATGTACTACTTAAACAAACACAAGGAGCTTTTATAGTTTTTACTTGGTGTATATAAGGACAATGTGCCACTAGTTGATAATACACATTTCTCAATCTCTCCAACTATTACATGTGGCATGTATACACATATGGATATGATACATATTGAGAATGATATTTCACTTTATTTGAGCTTTGTCGATAATAAGATTAACCATATAGAAAAGTGTGTTGTTGTTTACGAGCAAATATTTAAGAAAGAAGATATCAGTGAGATATGGCATAATCCTTTAGAATATGACATTTTGACTTATACTTCACCAAAAATATTTGTGGCACCTTATTTTGAAAAATATGATGGTATAGGTGATCCATGACTTCATCTAAGGACTTTCCAAGCTATATGCTACACATATTTTCACAGGGATAACTTTGAAAGGAAGTCGAGGTATGGAAGGATTTCCATACACTGAGCTAGAGAAGAGGTACATGTTCAAATAAATCAAATATTTGTAGTTGCAAGGAAAAATACAAAACAAAAATAATATACCATAACACAATAATTTGGTTGGGAAATTTTTTATGAGGCCATGCAATGCACCATTTTTTAAATTATTACTTACTTTTTTTTTTATCGGTAAATTTATTTATTTATTTTTTGATCGATAAGAGGCCGAAGCCAAGAATTTTATTAATCATTTTGAAATTTTACATTACTCCACTCGTGCGGGCGCTGGTAGGAAAGAGTGGAGGCGAGAAAACCTCCGGCCTTGCCCGGGACCGTAGTCCAGATAATATTACATCAGTATACAGTGGTTTTTTATCTTAATAACACAACATCACCCCGGGCTAGGGTGGGCAGGTGGGAGGGTATATTTATATATTTTTTCCCCTCCCTTACAAACCCTTGATTACAAATATCAATTATCAATAATCCCAGACTTCATGAGGTATGGCCTTGAAGTTGACCTCAGATTACAAATAGTATCCGATAATTGCCAAGAGATAGTCCTGTTTGTCCTACATGATTAGTTTCTCAAACACTTGGCAAAATTGTTTGTACCCTTTAGTCAACTTATAAAATTTTCACAGCCAAATAACCTTTAAGGCCCATCCTTCTAGATCTTATGCAAAGATATATAAACATAACCTTAAACGCAGATGGATAATCCTCATTATCCTAATTTGAAGACGATGTTGCATTCATGAGCTGAGTTTTCAAGAAAATGTATCTCTCTTAATCAAAATTTGACCCTTCCTATTAATGAGTCTCCAATTTACCATCTCTTGTTTGTGCTCCTGGATGCTATCACTAGTAATGGTTAAAATCCAGGCTACAAAAACAAGAGTAGGTAAATGAGAATTTGTCATGCCAGGAATCAGCATACCCATCCTCCCCTGTAAATTAATAACATAGAAGGTAACAAAATATATAATATGTTCAAAGCAAGATGAAACCTCACTCCACAAATATTTTGCATGTGTGCCACATCTAAGCCATAGTCTAAGAATTTGTCAGAAGGTAGCCCTAAAATAGAGAATTCATCAACATATGGTACATGAGTGCTACAACTAGTGTTTAATGTTCCAAAATAGAACAAACACATGAAAAAATTGAAGCCATTATTTCCCACCCTGATAGGATTTCCACCAATGTGAATAAATACCAATAAATGAGTACATCCAGATGTTTATAACTATCTAGAATATATATTCATATTGTTGAGTGTCCATAACAGAATGCTAATATAATGGTCCTATTTACCCATCTGTATGTCTATATAAACAGTCATTCCATCATACCTATTTTATCTTTAGTACCTTTAAAATTAATAGTTAAAGCATACTATATTAGTGTCCTATAGGTCACTTAAGTTTTGTTCTTAGAATTCGGCAAGGTTAATAGCTTCTCCAAGGTCTCTATTAGCTACAGAATTAACACTATTTTACTAGAAATAGTATTATGCTAAATCGCCAGTATAGGTTAAGCGGTTGGTATCAGATTATCCCATACAAAATTAATTCAGTTATACTATCAAAAATACCCCATGCACTCATCAAGAGCCATAGCCCACTTACTCCAACCCAGAAGATGTGGCTAACGCTTGCTCCTTGTCCAAAACTAGGCCCTCTGCCTTGAGGAAGTCCTGAAACCAAGTAGGTTTTGGAGGGTGTTTCACATGAAATAAATATAGCAGAAAGTTGACATTCCTGTAAATTGCATCACTCCTCTCCCTGGTGAGATCACAC